>NC_089250.1:47743841-48043992 GCF_963930625.1 Muntiacus reevesi | reverse complement strand
ACTGGAGTGGGTAGCCTTTCCCTTCTCCAGGGGATCTCCTTAACCCAGGGATCTAACTCAGGTTTCCTGCATTGCAGGCAGAGTCTTTATCAACTGAGTTATCAGGGAAGCCCAACTCTATTGCTAAAAAAGATGCTAACCATCATCTGAGCCTTCAGTGAGTTGTAATTTTTTTGATGGTGGAGGATCATGCTTTGTCATGGATAACTGCTGACTGATTAGGAGTGGTGGTTGCTGAAGGCTGGGGTAGCTGAAGCAATTCCTTAAAATAAGACAATGAAGTTTGCCACATGAATTGACTCTTCCTTTCACCAGTGATTTTTCTGTAGCAAGCAACACTCTTTGACAGCCCTTTATACACAGTAGAACTTCTTCAAAATTGGTCAATACTCCCAATACTACATGTATGTAATATTCTAAATCCTTTGTTGTCACTTCAACAATCTTCACAGCATCTTCACGAGGAGCAGATTCCATCTTATGAAACCACTTTATTTGCTCATCCTCAAGAAGCTACTCCTCGTTCATTCAAGCTTCATCATGAGATTGCAGCAGTTCAGTCACGTCTTTAGGTTCCACTTCTAATTCTAGTTCTTTTGCCATTTCTACACATCTGCAGTGACTTCCTTCACAGAAGTCCTGAAGCCCACAGTCATCCATGTCATCCATGGGGCATGGAATCAACTTCTTCCAAATTTCATAGCCTACAAAAAACACTTAATACAACTTGAAAGTTGAAATGAATCTTTGATCCACTTACTGTGGAATGGATGCTGTGTTAACATATATGAAAAAACATGAATCTCATTGTATAGCTCATCAGAGTTCTTAGGTGACCAAGTGCATTGTCAGTGAGCAGTAATATTTTTAAAGGAAACTTTTTTTTTTTCCTCCTGAGGAATAGGTCTCAACAGTGGGCTTGAAGTATTCAGCAAAACATGTTGTAAACAGATGTGCTGTCATCAGGCTTTGTTTTTCCATTTATAGAAAACAGGCAGAATCAATTTAGCATAATTCTTAAAAGATTTGGACTTGCAAAATGTTAAATGAGCACCGGCTTCAACTTAGAGTCACTATTGCGTTAGCCCCTTACAAAAGAGTCAGCTTGTCTTTTGAACCTTTGAGGTCAGGCTCAACTTCTCCTCTTTACCGGCGGAAGTTCTACCTGCCATCTCCTTCCAGCAGAAGGTTATTTTATTTAAATTAAAAATCTGTTGTTTAGTGTAACTACCTTCATTACTTATCATAGCTGCATCCTCTGAATAACTTGCTGTGGCTTCTACATCAGCCCTTGCTGCTTTACCTTGCACTTTTATCTTATAGAAAAAGCTTCTTCCCTTAAATTTCACAAACAAACCCCTGCTGGTTTTGAATTTTTCTTCTGTAGCTTCCTCACCTTCCTCAATCTTTAAAGAACTGAAGAGCTTTGCTCTGGATTAGGTTTTCGCTTAAGGGAATGTTGTCAGTCAGTTCATTTGCTCAGTCGTGTCCGACTCTTTGCGACTCCATGGACTGCAGCACACCAAGCCTCCCTGTCCATCACCATCTCCCAGAGTTTACTCAAACTCATGTCCATTGAGTCGGTGATGCCATACAACCATCTCATCCTCTGTGGTCCCCTTTGCCTCCCACCTTCAATCTTTCCCAACATCAGGGTCTTTTCAAACGAGTCAGTTATTCTCATCGGGTGGCCAAAGTATTGGAGTTTCAGCTTCAGAATCAGTCCTTACAATGAATATTCAGGAAATCAGTCCTGAATATTTCCTTTAGGATAGACTAGTTGGATCTCCTTGCAGTCCAAGAGACTCTCAAGGGTCTTCTCCAACACCACAGTTCAAAAGCATCAATTCTTCGGCACTGAGCTTTCTTTATAGTTCAACTCTCACATCAATACATGACTATTGGAAAAACCATAGCTTTAACTAGATGGACCTTTGTTGGCAAAGCAATGTTTCTGCTTTTTAATATGCTGTCTCGATTGGTCATAATTTTTCTTCCAAGGAGCAAGCGTCTTTTAATTTCTTGGCTGTAGTTACCATCTGCAGAGGCTCTTTAGTTCTTCTTCACTTTCTGCCATAAACATGGTGTCATCTGCATATCTAGGTTATTAATATTTTTCCCATCAATCTTGATTCCAGCTTGTGCTTCATCCAGCCCAGCATTTCTCATGATGTACTCTGCCTATAAGTTAAATAAGCAGGGTGACAATACACAACCTTGATGTATTCCTTTCCCAATTTGGAACCAGTCTGTTGTTCCATGTCCAATTTCTAACTGTTGCTTCCTGACCTGCATACCAATTTCTCAGGAGGCACGTCAGGTGATCTGGTATTCCCATCTCTTTCAGAATTTTCCAGTTTGTTGTGATCCACACAGTCAAAGGCTTTGGCATACTCAATAAAGCAGAAGTAGATGTTTTTCTGGAACTCTCTGGCTTTCTTGATGATCCAACAGATGTTGGCAATTTGATCTCTGGTTCCTCTGCCTTTTCTAAAACCAGCTTGAACATCTGGAAGTTCACAGTTCATGTACTTTTGAAGCCTGACTCGGAGAACTTTGAGCATTACTTTACTAGTGTGTGAGATGAGTACAATGGTGTGGTAGTTCGAGCATTCTTTGGCATTGCCTTTCTTTGGGATTGGAATGAAAACTGACCTTTTCCAGTCCCGTGGCCACTGCTATGTTTTCCAAATTTGCTGGCGCATTGAGTGCAGCACTTCCACAGCATCATCTTTTAGGATTTGAAATAGCTCAACTGGAATCTCATCACCTCCACTAGCTTTGTTCTTAGTGATGCTTCCTAAGGCCCACTTGACTTAGCATTCCAGGATGTCTGGCTCTAGGTGAGAGATCACACCATCATGATTATCTGGGTGGTGAAGATCTATTTTGTATTTTTCTTCAGTGTATTCTAGCCACCTTGATTTTTATTGAGACCTCTAAAATGTTCTGCCATATCAGCAGTAAGGCTGTTTTGCTTTCTTATCATTTATGTGTTCATTGAATTAGCACTGTTTATTTCCTACAAGAATGTTTCCTTTGTTTTCACAACTTGACTAAGTGGTACAAGAGGCCTAGTTTTCAGCCTGTCTTTGATGTCAACTTGTCTTCCTCACTAATCTTAATTATCTGTAGATTTTTATTTAAAGTGAGAGATTTACAACTTTTCCTTTCACTTGAACACTTAAAAGCCACTGTAGTGTTATTAATTGGTCTAATTTCAATATTGTTGTGTCTCAGGTGATAAGGAGGCCTGAGGAGAGGAAGAGAGATAGGAAACAGCCAGTTTGTGGAACAGTCTGAACAGATACAACATCTATCAACTAAGTTTACTGTCTTAAATGGATGTGACTCCTGGTGCCCAAGAATAATTATAGTAGGAACATCAAATATCACTTATCATAGATCACCATAGCAAATAAAACAATCATGAAAAAGTTTGAAATCTTGCAAGAATTATCAAACTGAATGGAAGAATTCATTCAAAAATGAATTAAGAATTACCACAGTGTGACAAGAAGACAGAGATTACCAAAATGTTACACACAGACTTGAAGTGAACAAATGCTGTTGGAAGAATAGCACCAATAGTTTTGCTTGATGAAGGGTTACTGCAAACCTATAAACAATAAACAACAAAAAAGCAAACACCTAATATGAAATGTAATGGGTTTCCTAGGCAGCACCAGTGGTAAAATTGCTGCCTGCCAACGCAGGAGATGCAAGAGTCTCAGGTTTGATCCCTGGGTGGGGAAGATCCTCTGGAGTAGGAAATGGCAGCCTGCTCCGGTATTCTTGCCTGGAAAATTCCATGGACAGAGGAACCTGCTGGGCTACAGTCCATGGGGCCACAAAGAATCAGACGTAACTGAATGACTTGAGCACAGCACACATGTGAAACATAATAAAGCAAAACAAATAAATCAAGGCATGCCTGTGAAGTGTATTATCTGATGAACTTTGGTATATTTCTACATCTAAGAAGCCATTACCATGATAAATCAAAATACCAAATATTTCTACTGCTTTCCAGAATTTCTTCAAACCCAGTTCAATTCATCTCTTGATTTGCTCTCATTCCCAGGTAACCACTCTCAATTTGTTTGTACTTTATAGATTTTTATGTGGATGGAACCATACAATAAGCACTGTGTTTGTGTGGTTTCTCTCATTCAACACAGTGATTTGTGATTCATCCAAGTTGTTTCATCTATCACTGGTTTGTTCTTTTTATTGCTGAATAGTATACCATCCTACTTCAATAATCCTGACTGAAAAAAAAAATAATCTCATGAAACCAGAGCTAATGAAAACCTGACCCTGAATTTAAATCTGTTGAACTTCAGTGAACCTTTAACATCACAGAGTGTGACTGATATATAATGGGTGCTTAATATTTGCTAAATAAATAAAAGCACATTTTATTCAGACAATATGCATACTGAAATCACTAACATGGACATCACTTTAAACCTTTCAGAAGGCTGAGTGGGCCCCAAATTTCATATCCTCCTCTACTGAAGTTAGTTTCTCTCAGTTTCGTGATATGCTGTTCCTCTGCATTGCCTATTGAGTTCATATCAGTTCAGTTACATTCCATCAGTATGTTTAATTCTCACAAAATCCTGTAAAGGAAGCATTATCTCACTGTAAATATAAGGGAGCTGTAGCCCAGAAAGGTTATATAGCTCTCTCAGGGTTACACAATTGATAAGCACTGAATATGGAATCCACCCCCAGGTTTGAGTTCATTGCAGCTTTTCCTGGAACTCTTGAAGTGAACTCTATTGTGTTGATTGGTGTACTGACGAGAGTACTGGTCAGTGATGTGGGCACAATTTGAGAATGAGTAAATAATTGGCTTAGTGTATAAAATGCCCATTTCTGAGAAATAGTTCAGGAATATATGCCTTTGAAAGTATATAATTTTATTACCTTGTGTATAAGTATTACCTAGTCATCTATTGCTATTTAACTATATTATCACAAACACAACAACTTTGAAAAACACATATTTATATCTCAGTTACAGATGGTCAGAAGTCCGGCGCCTAACTGGGTTCTCTGCAAGGCTGCAGTCAGTGGCAGCTGTGGCTGCACCTCACGGAGGTTCAGCTGGGGAAGGAACTGCTTCTAAACTCACATGGCTGTTGACAGAACCACCTTCTGTTCCTTGTGGGCTATCAAACTGAGGGCCTCTGTTTCTTGCTGGCTATTACACAGTGTCTGTCCTTGGTTCCTTGCTATGTGGCCTTCTCCAACAGGGCAGCTGACTTCATGAGGTCAGCAAGGAAGAGAGTTAATGGGGAAAGTCTGCAAACAAGGCAAAAGTTATGATCTTAAGTAACACAATCACATAAGTGACGAATCATCCCAGTTTCTGCCTATATTCAAGAAGAAGAAATTAAATATCCCATGAAGATGGAATGGAGATAATTTGAGACCATTTTAGAATCTGTTTGCTACACCCAGTGTAAGATAGATAGGAATTAACCATCACATTTATTCTTTTAAAGATAGTGTCCCACACTAAAGAAAAGAAATGTGTTCAACATGTCCTGTATTTATGAACCTCTCCAAAGCCAAAGTGTGGTTACTAAAGGACCTCCTTTAAAAAGATCACATCTGAGACTTCCCAGGTGGTACAGTGGATAAGAATCTACCTGCCAACACAGAGGACACAGGTTCAATCCCTGATCCAGGAAGATCCCATATACCATGGAAGATCCCATATACCATATACCATTAAGCCCATGAGCTGCAACTGCTAAAGCCCACCCACCTAGAGCCCATGCCCTGCAACAAGAGAAACCATTGCACAGCACACCCACAACAAAGAGTAGCCCTTGCTCTCCACAACTAGAGAAAGCCCTTGCAAAGCTCCAGAGCAGCCAAAAATTAAATAAATAAAAATAAATAAAGTTCAAAAAAAAGATAGTGTCCTTACTGACTGTCCAACCAGAAGGCAAAATTCATTCAAGACTGTAGGACTGAGCACAACTTCTCTCATATTTCATGTTTTGTGTTTTGAGACACAGTGTCATTTCAGTGATTTCCCCCAATAACCATGCATAGTAAATAAGGTGGTTATTACTAATCTCCATTTTAACATAAGAAAGCAGAGAACTAGAAAGGCTAAAGTAACCTGAGCCCCTGCCTGGGGATTGCACTTGTAATTGTAAAAGCCTACAGCTACAGGTCTTAAACCCTCCCCAGAACAGCCAGCATCCAATGACAGGTCCACACAAAGAGTACAAGCCCAGGTCTATTTCCATAAAATACATTATTAGAAGTGAAATTACTAAATAGTAATGTAAGAACTCCTTTCAGCTAGGCAAATGTATGACTGAGAAGTTACAAAGATTTTCTTTTTTGGAGAAGTTATCCACAGCAGTGCTCCTCCACTTTCTTACTTGCTGGAGCTTTTTATCTTTCATTTTAGTTCAGTTGCTCAGTCATGTCCAACTCTTTGCAACCCCATGGACTGGAGCACACCAGGCCTCCCTGTACATCACGAACTCCCGGAGGTTACTCACATTCATGTCCACTGAGTCTGTGATGCCACCCAATCATCTAATCCTCTGTCATCCCCTTCTCCTCCTGCCTTTAATTTTTCCCAGCACCAAGGTCTTTTCAAATGAGTCAGTTCTTCACATCAGGTAGCCAAAGGATTGGAGTTTCAGCTTCAACATCAGTCCTTCCAATGAATATTCAGGACTGATTTCCTTTAGGATGGACTGGTTGGATCTCTTTGCATTCTAAGGAACTCTCAAGAGTCGTCTCCACACCACATTTCAAAAGCATCAATTCTTCAGTGCTTAGCTTTCTTTATAGTCCAACTCTCACGTCCATACATGACTACTGGGAAAACCACAGCTTGGAGTAGACAGAACATGCTGGCAAAGTAATGTCTCTGCTTTTAAATATGCTGTCTAGGTCAAAGCTTGGTCATAGCTTTTCTTCCAAGGAGTAAGTGTCTTTTAATTTCATGGCTGCAGTCACCATCTGCAGTGATTTTGGAGCCCCCCAAAAATAAAATCTGTCACTGTTTTCCCATCTATTTGCCATGAAGTGATGGGACCAGATGCCATGGTCTTAGTTTTCTGAATGTTGAGCTTTAAGCCCACTTTTTTACTCTCCTCTTTCACTTTCATCAAGAGGCTCTTTAGTTCTTTTTCGCTGTCTGCCATAAACATGGTGTCACCTGCGTATCTGAGGTTATTGATATTTCTCTGGTCAATTTTGACTCCAGCTTGTACTTCATCCAGCCCAGTGTTTCTCATGATGTATTCTGCATATGTTAAATAGCAGGGTGACAATACACAGCCTTGATGTATTCCTTTTCTTATTTGGAACCAGTGTGTTGTTCCATGTCCAATTCTAACTGTTGTTTCCTGACCTGCATACAGGTTTCTCAAGAGGCAGGTCAGGTGGTTTGGTATTCCCATCTCTTTAAGAATTTTCCAGTTTGTTGTGATCCACACAGTCAAAGGTTTTGGCATAGTCAATAAAGCAGAAATGATGTTTTTCTGGAACTCTCTTTCTTTTTCGGTGATATAACGAATGTTGGCAATTTGATCTCTGGTTCCTCTGCCTTTTCTAAAACCAGCTTGAACATCTGGAAGTTCACAGTTCACATACTGTTGAAGCCTGACTTAGAGAACTTTGAGCATTACTTTACTAGCATGTGAGATGAGTGCAATGGTGTGGTAGTTTGAGCATTCTTTGGCATTGCCTTTCTTTGGGATTGGAATGAAAACTGACCTTTTCCAGTCCTGCGGCCACTGCTGAGTTTTCCAAATTTGCTGGCGTATTGAGTGCAGCACTTCCACAGCATCATCTTTTAGGACTTGAAATAGCTCAACTGGAATCCCATCACTTCCACTAGCTTTGTTCTTAGTGATGCTTCCTAAGGCCCACTTGACTTAGCATTCCAGGATGTCTGGCTCTAGGTGAGTGATCACACCATTGTGATTATCTGGGTCATTAGATCTTTTTTGTATTGTTCTTCTGGGTATTCTTGCCATATCTTCTGCTTCTGTTAGGTCCATATGGTTTCTGTCCTTTATTGTGCCCAACTTGCATGAAATGTTCCCTTGGTATCTGTAATTTTCTTGAAGAGATCTCTAGTCTTTCCCAGTCTATTGTTTTTCTCTATTGCTTTGTATTGCTTGCTGAGGAAGGCTTTCTTACCTCTCTTTGCTATTCTTTGGGGAAGACACTATGAACTCATAAAATACTTTATTCTCCCACTATTCTTCTCTGACCTTGTGTCTGTAAATGGTCTCTTCCTGAACCGTCATTATGAATAACTGGCTATCTCATACCTAGTGATGCTTTGATGGCTTCTTGATGAGAAGTTTCTAGCTTTAAACTGTAGGAAGAAAAGAAAACAAAGAATAAAATGTTCTTATTCTGAATTATTAATAGTTTGTCATATATTTCAAGTATTTCAATAGATTGATGAAATTACCAAAGGTTATTGAAATAAGATAGAAACAATAATACTGAATTTACAGAGGAAAAATTTTCAGATTACAGGGGCCACAAATGGAGCCATGAATCAGAAAGAAAAAAGCAATATTTTTAGGTCAAAATTTAGAGGTTCACATGTTAAAAAAAAAAAAGGCTAGGAGGTCATTTATCCATTTTGCATTATTAAAAAATTAAAAGTCCCATGTCATGGAAACCTGTGTATTTATTCACCCTGTTGCCTGACACAGGAATACCAGACCACCTTACCTGCCTCCTGAGAAATCTGTATGCAGCTCAAGAGCAACAGTTAGAGCTGGACATGGAACAGCAGACTGGTTCCAAATTGGGAAAGGAGTATGTCAAAGCTATATATTGTTACCCTGCTTATTTAACTTATATGCAGAATACATCATGAAAAATGCCAGGCTGGATGAAGTACAAGCTGGAATCAAGATTGCCAAGAGAAATATCAATAACCTCAGATATACAGATGACACGACCCTTATGGCAGAAAGCAAAGAGGAAATAAAGAGCCTCTTGATGAAAGTGAAAGAGGAGAGTGAAAAAGTTGTCTTAAAACTCAGTATTCAAAAAATGAAGATTATGGCATCTGGTCCCATCACTTCATGGCAAATAGATGGGGGAGAAATGGAAACAGTGACAGAATTTATTTTCTTGGGCTCCAAAATCACTGCAGATGGTGACTACAGCTATAACATTAAAACATGCTTACTCCTTGGAAGAAAAGTTACGACCAACCTAGATATCATATTTAAAAGCAGAAAATTACTTTGCCAACAAAGGTCTGTCTAGTCAAAGCTATGGTTTTTCCAGTAGTCATGTATGAATGTGAGAGTTGGACCATAAAGAAAGCTGAGTGCCAGAGGATTGATGCTTTTGAATTGTAGTGTTGGAGAAGACTCTTGAGAGTTCCCTGGATGGCAAGGAGATCCAACCAGTCAATCCTAATGCAAATCACTTCCGAATATTCATTGGAAGGACTGATATTGAAGCTGAAACTCCAATACTTTGTCCACCTGATGCGAAGAACTGACTTATTTGAAAAGACCCTGCTGTTGGGAAAGATTAAAGGCAGGCAGAGAAGGGGACTACAGAGGATCAGATGGTTGGATGGCATCATTGACTCGATGGACATGAGTTTGAGCAAGCCCCGGGAACTGGTGATGGAGGGGAAGGCTGGTGTACTGGAGTCCATGGGGTCACAAAGATTTGGACATGACTGAGCAACTGAACTGAACTGCCTGACAGAGAAGAATCTTAACCAAAGTTCACCTGTCTTAGAGAGAGAGAGTAGAACTGGGGTAGTTGGGTGTCTTTAAATCTGAGGGCTTAGTTTTTCTTTCCTTTCTTTTGTTTTATCTTCTCTCCTTTTCTTTCCTTTACTTGCTCTTTTCTTTTCTTCCTTTCCTTTATATTCTATTATTTTATCTTCTTTACTTTTTTCCCCTCCCTTCCTCTTTTTTCTACCTCATTTAAACTTCAAGTTAAGAAATGGCTCACCCATATCAGGATCATAAAGGGGATCAGAGAAAGCTGTAAACTTGTTGATTTATGGCTCATTCTGGAAAAAATCCCCACACCTGGGAAAACCTCATCACATCAAGTAACATAAGTTTTCAAACAAGTTTCCAAAAGGATATTTTTTTTGCATTTATTATCATTTTTATTTATTTATTTTTCTTTTTTTCCATTTATTTTTATTAGTTGGAGGCTAATTACTTTACAATATTGTAGTGGTTTTTGCCATACATTGACATGAATCAGCCATGGATTCACATATATTCCCCATCCCAATCGCCCCTCCCACCTCCCTCTCCACCCGATTCCCCTGGGTCTTCCCAGTGCACCAGCCCCGAGCACTTGTCTCATGCATCCAACCTGGGCTGGTGATCTGTTTCATCCCCAAAAGGATATTTAAAAACTTTTCCTAATGAGAACAATTCTAGAAAACAAGAACTATGCTATTTTATGGGGTTATATGAAAGCTGAGCAGATGCTGGAGAGACAAGTCAGATAAAGTCATTTGACTCCCATTCACTCCATAACTAAAACTGTTCCATCAGGTATGTCAGTCTTTCTTCCCCTTTGTGATGACAATAATAATGTTTATATCAGCCTGAGAAGAAGCAGAAAATAAAGCTATTTTAAAATCTCCCAAGTGTTACTCCGGGGCTTGGGCTTCACGATCTGTGCTTTACAAGCAGAAGGGCCCTGAGCTAGAAGCAAACTATCCTTGATTTCAAGGGGAGGGTGGCATGTGGGTACCAAATGACCTCAAGTTGGAGAATTTAATTAGATAAATCTTGTATAACCAAAAACAATTTATTTCATGACTACTTGAATTCACAAAAAATAGATTCCTAAGACACTTAGGATATTGTAAAATAAATTTATATATTGTGTACATAAGTATAAAAGTACCCAGGCACTATCTCAAGGACTTTATGTAGATTGATTTGTCTCAACCACATCCCTTGAGATGGGTGAAATTGTTATCCCACTTTGTAGATGAGCCAACCAGGGCTCGAGCAGTTTAAATAACTTGCTTTAGGTAATACAGCTAATAAGTGGCAGAGCAGGAATCTGACATTGGGCAGTTGAGTTTCAAGGTCCATACCCTCACCACAACATTGTCTGTGGACTGTTCATCTGCTCAAGTTGCACCTGCAGATAATCTGCTGTTAAACAAATTGAGGGGAAAATGTCCATTTGAGGAAATGCTTCTATTTTCTCTTTTTGCTTTTTGTTGTGTAGCATGGATTCTGAAAGACTGACTAGAATTTAATGTCTAGGGTGCTTGGTAGGTGGGCAAATGAATGGTGTTGGTATGTATGAGGTAAGATATGCAATCAAGTACAAACACTATTTCATGAAGGGAATGATAGCTTTACCTTTAATTGTGCTTTCTATGGAGATCATAGAATGTTCAATACATACATACACAGAAAGAAAGTAAGTTTAACAACATGTATTTGCCTCAATTCCTATTTTGAAATCACTTGAAAATGCAGTATCAAATCCATTAAAAAAAAAAAAACAACAGTTTTTAAAATTGAAGTACAAAGTTGCATTAGTTTCAGGTGTACAGCAGAGTGAAATAGTTTTTTTTTTAACATTCTTGTACCTAGAAATGAAAAGATGATACCCAATATAGGCATTTGAGTTTAACTAGATCAAAATAAATGTCACCAGAATGTATATCCATTTTATTGACCACTTGACTATCCCTATTTAATTTGTTTTCCGACTGTTCATTTACTTGAGTTTTTACTCAAATCTCAGAATGAAACAGATGTTTAATCATCTTAGAAGTAAAATGCATTCCAAGCTGGAGACTTTCAACACACCCATTTTTCATGTTTTCATCCACAACGTAACACAATTAGTGTACTTGAAAAGACTCACATACTCTGGGGTTTTAATCATCTTTGGCTGAGTTTCAAGGTCTTGGTGAAGTTTAAAGTCAGGTTAGTCTTGCCCAGTTCCAGGTCAAGTTACAAAAGTTTCATAGACCCCTTTCATCCCTACCTGCCATGTAAGAACTGGGGAAAACATCAGCTCCTGAGTGGTGAAACCAGCATTGCCTCCTAGAAGCCAGGAAACAGCTCTCCTGAACCACCCTTGATTTACAAGAGGAATAGAGCAGGAATTCTGTGACAAGGGTAGATTTGTACAACCTCCTTTAGGTCATTCTATTGACAGTATCATTGTGCTCAGATAGGAATGCAGCCAGGCCCTCCAATTCACAATTTGCAAC
This sequence comes from Muntiacus reevesi, assembly GCF_963930625.1. NCBI lineage: Eukaryota > Metazoa > Chordata > Mammalia > Artiodactyla > Cervidae > Muntiacus > Muntiacus reevesi. Next base: position 48,031,739 of record NC_089250.1, on the reverse strand, counting down.
TAAACAAAATCTTCGTTTTATGAAGACAATAGCAAATTCAATTAGAAACTCTAAGAGCTCCATGGATCAATCAGGTTATATACAATTAACTTTAATTGGTATCTTTCCAGAGAGGTACATTCTTTACCTGCAGTCAAGGGATACTCAGACAGGTGTAAAATTCTTTCTTGACTGAAAAACATCAAAGCAATTCCTTCTAATCTAAGCCTTATAGCCAACACCAAGCAGTGGCTAAAGCTTCAACAACCAATAAAGAAGAACCAAGAAGCTGAGGAAACAAATTCCATCTAAAGTTTCTAAAAGAGCAAATGGGGTACTGATCAAGAAATACATAGACACTTAACTTGCAGAACTTAATTCGCAATTGCTAAATGTCCCTTGAGAAATATTAAATTTACCCCACAGATTGCAAAAATGATTTTGTAGGCATTTCAAGGAAGAGACCATGTGGAATAACCAGATATAGCCTTTCAATCATTGTCTTTTAGAGAGTTATTTTGTAAAGATAATTAACTAAGTGCAAATTAATGATAACATCTGGTACAATGCAGCTGTAATGAAAATGTGACTGTATGGTCCTTTTAAATAATCAGACAGAGAATTTATACTCGATAGGAAATAATAGGACTTAACAATAACTTACTATAATAACAATAATAATAACTAGACTTCTTGTGGTGATCTTTTCACACACACACAAAGAGACAATTTTTAAAGAAATGCTGAAGTGATCAACTGAAGTCCATTCAGTAGCAGAATGTTGAGTGAAGCAGCTGGTGTATCAGATCTCAGTTCTAATCCCAGGTTGTTCAGTTGGGCAGGACCTGAACAACCATTAATTACCCTGAGACTTGGTATTTGCCCCTGTAAATGAAGTCACTGCAGTAAGAGCATCGCCAACAGCCCCTCCAGTTCAGACAGACTGATGTTAGGTTATTAGAAAACACCACAGGAAGTTTGCAGAGGGCCGAGCTTTGTACAGTACTTCTTCCTAGTAATGCCAGAAACAAAATATGAAATTTAATTTTCTATTTTCATGCTAAAATGGAAACAGAGGTGGGAAGGATAAAAGGAATCCATCATGCAAAAGAAACATTTTTGTTTTAAATTTCAAACCCAATAGAAATTCTAGCCCTCCAAGGATGTTCTGAGGCTGTAATCTTAGCCCTCTACTTACCTGACCTTTAGCAGCAGGGAGTAGGCAGCAGAAAGTAGGGCTTGGAAGTCGACTTCTTAAATCAGTTTCACTCCCTCCAACTTCTGCCCTTTTTGTGAGTTATTACACCACTGGGCACCAGGAATATTATTGACTCTGGAGCAGGGAGCTTAATTCTGCAATAAATTTTACAGATTGCTAACTGAAAAACAAGAACAAAAATGAACTTCTAGGTAGCTGAAACCGCTGACTCTCACTGCTCCTTCCTGCCTCTGGGTAATTTATGGCAGCAGAGCTGGGCTCCCACACTGCGGCTGCCACTTTGGCTTGGCTGCCCTGCTCGCCGTGCGTGGGGCAGCATGCCAAGGAAGGAAGCCATGCTCCCTTGTCTGTGGATTTCAAACCGCAGTGTGCCTGCTGGAATTCCCACAGCTGTCCCTACAGTCTTAGCTCCTGAGATCTCAGAGGTAAAAGGGAGTGAGAAAGTTAGGGCAGTCATGATGTTTGGTAGAAAAAAAGGAGAAAAAAGGGCTTTGCGATAGATTGGAATTTTCCTTCCATTTCTTCCATGCTTTTCAGTTCAACATATATTTATAGACCACTCACTATATGTTAAGCACTTGGTTAATATGCTAGATAAAAAATTATATAGGACATAACTTTTAATCATATCAGGTACTGCTGTGTAACAAACCACCCCAGAACAGCACTTGTGAAGTCAGCTATTGGGCCAGCGAGGGTCTGGATGGTATAGAAAGGCTTCAGTTAGGACAACTTGGTTCTGCTCCAAGCAATCTCTTTTCCTCCAGCAGGTTAGCCCAGACTTATCAACTTGTAGTATCAGGAATCTAAAAGAGAAAGTAAAAATGCACAAGCACTTTTCAAGACTCTGCTTACATCATTTACTACTATTTCATTGGCATGAATAAAATGCTTGAAGACAGAGTCAAGTCCAAGTGTGACAGCGCACTGCCAAAGGAAGTGAAAAAGTGGAATCCTTAAGGCAATCAGTCTACCAGAGTGATCTTCAGCATTGGAAGGAAAGTAAATATACAAGTCTATGTGTGAAATGGCAAGAGTTCAAATGAAGAAGGACCTCCTATAACTGAGACAGGTGGAAAGTTTGCCTGCCTCTAAGGGACAATGCCTCTAAACTGAGTTTTATAAATGCACAGGAGAATATGCAGTGGTTCAGCATGATGAAGAGTTAGTTAAGAGAGAGAGGAACAGTTAACAGTGGGTAGATACAGGACAGCCTTAATCTCTACTCTCTTCTGTGCTTACTACATACACCTTCTAAAAACTACCTTTTTCCTTTCCATGACACAATACTCTTGTTCATCCTCCTTCCCCCCAACCCTGTTCCTTCTCTACGTCCTGCACAGGCTCCTTTTTCTTTGGCTTCGTTTATAAGTTGATTATCCTAGTCCATTACTGCCCACACATGGGTGGTTACCAGAATGTTGTTTATTCTTAAATCTCTCTTTCCTACAAGGCCATTTTCTCTAACCTGGACTTACGTATCTCATAGCCTCCTGGATATTTCCAAGAGCACTTCAAGCCTCAATCTGGTTTACCCACCAAAGTTCACAGATCAGGCATTGGCACCAGTCACCCAAGTCAGAACACAGAATCCCATTTTTATCACCCCATTTCCTCCCACTGCACCTCACATCCAGTCAGTCTCCAAGTCCTGCTGACTTTGATGAAAATTTTACAGTTCCCCCCCCCCACCTTCCTGTCACTGTAACCTCAACTTCCTCACTGCTCACTCTGCTTTTATCACTTCACATCTGCACTGACCACAGCAGCTCCCTTCCTCAAACTCATCATTCCCCCAGATTTTAATGTCATGTATCTGAAATTCAAATCAGCTTCTTTGCTTAAAGCCTTTCAGGGCTCCCCATGAAAGTGTCTTTGCAAGACCCACCACATTTTCCTGAAATCACCCCCACTGATCTTGAGGTTCTGCTTCCCACCTCACTCCACAATGCACTCTACCTTCTGGCAGTATTGACCTCATTCCTTACAAGGTGCTATCTCTGTTCTATGTGCTTGAGGTTTCCTCTGTCTTAAATGCCTTCCTTCCACCCCACCTCCCTTTAATCAGTTCTTAACCATCCTGAGAAACTCAATAGAGACATTCCTTTCTCCAGGGTGTCTCTCACCTGAGTTCTCTGTTTTCACCTCCTCTTGTGTCACCTACTTTCCAGCTTTCCTCCTCTCATTTCTGTATATGTCTTTCTTATCATACATTCCTTGTGGCTCAATTGGTGAAGAATCCGTCTGCAGTGTGGGAGACCTGGGTTCCATCTCTGGATTGGGAAGATCCCCTTGGAGAAGGGGAAGGCTACCCACTCCAGTATTCTGGCCTGGAGAATTCCATGGACTGTATAGTTTCAAAGAGTCAAACACTACTGAGCGACTTTCACTTTCACTTAACATTTTTGATCCTATGTATGGTCATCCTTCTCATCCACTGTGACTTCTATTAGAATGAGGAGAATATACAAAACTTCTTTATATTTTTGGGCTTCCCTCATAGCTCAGCTGGTAAAGAATCTGCCTGCAATGCAGGAGATTCTGGTTTGATTCCTGGGTCAGGAAGATTCGCTGGAGAACTGGATAGGCTACCCATTCCAATATTCTTGGGCTTCCCTTGTAGCTCAGCTGGTAAAGAATCTGTCTGCAATGCAAGAGACTTTATATTTCTAGAGCCTATGGGGAGGAAGCTGAGGGGCATAATTAGTAATGAGACCTGAAAACAGTGGGTGCTGCACCCACCAGCTCTACGACTCTGGGCAGGTTTCTTAACCTCTGAGTCTTGGTTTCCTTACCTGAAAAATGCAGATACTTAGACTGTGCATCTCATATGATAGTTCTCCAAAAGAAATGTGTCAATACAGGTATGGTGATTAGCACAGTGCCTCAGACATGGTAAGGCTATCTTTAGAGTATGTAGCACATGGGGTTACTAGCTTAATGGATGGATGGATTGAAACAACCTGATGAAGGCAAGTGAGAGATGAAACAGCATAATATGTGTGAGAAAACACACCCAGGCTGTTATTATGGTAGAGTAAAAAACTAAGAAGGAGGGAAAATAAAATATCTGATTTGATCACTTATGGACTCACAACCGTAAGTTGGAGCCTCTTATGTATCTCTCCATTCTTTCTGTGGTTCACATTGATGTCCAGACTTTTAAGTTCTAAGCATTCCTGATGGTCACATCTGTCTCTGGCTTCTGAGAAGCTCAAATCCAGCAATGAGTGGAGTTAAGGATAGTGTAAGGTTTTCCCTCTGCAAAGTACAGTCTTTCTCAACTAGAAAGCTAGTTCTATGGTTTGAGAGGCTGTGCCAGGCTACAATTCCATTAAATAGGGTCAAAAGTCAAAAAAGTCAAAAACATAATACAATTTCTAGAACCTGATGGCCAATGCTTACTGTCTTTAGAAGTCTAATGGGTGTAACCTCTGGATTTTACTAAAGCAAAGAAAATGAGGCAGCAGAACGGTGACAAACTGTTTGGAGGGGAAGAGGTCAAGCTGTCAAGAAATGAAATATAGAATAAGGAAAATACTTCATATATTTGAGAGAGCTGCTAATTAATACTCCCTGAAAACAAACAAAATCATTTCTGTTATTTTGGTTACCAGCGAAAAGGCTGGGGGGAGGCTTTTCACTTAGTAAAGGGGCTGAAATTAAATTTCAAGTGTTTGCCTGGTAAATGGGCCCAAAGTAATGGTGCTGCTGGTGTTGGGGAAATGCTGTTGTTTAGAGGAGGAGGCATTTTCACATCGTAGTTCATCTCTCCACTGTACCACCCCTAGAATGTGGTGGTGATGGTTTAATCACTAAGTCGTGTCTGACTCTTGGGACCCCATGGATTGTAGCCTGCCAGGCTCCTCTGTCCATGGGATTCTCCAGGCAAATACTGGAGTGGGCTGCCATTTCCTTCTCCAGGGGATCTTCCTGTCCCAGGGGTTGAACCCAGGTCTCCTGCATTGCAGGCAGATTCTTTACCAACTGAGTTACGAGAGAAGCCCTAGAATGAGAGGCCCCTATTCCAAAGGCAAGTAGCCTGCCTGAGTCTTCCTGAAGCTGCACAAAGTCACCAAAGAAAGATTCAGGCCTGACACTACCAAGTTTCTAAGTGAGAAGAGGACTGGTGTCCTCTTCTTTCCCTGATACATAAATGAGTACCTGCACTGCTTCTGGATAGACACAAGAAGGTCTTGTGATATCAGTTCTGTGGTAATGATGAGCACAAATCTTGATCATGCTGAGAAAGAGGCAGGCAATCAAGACCAGTTTCTTCAAAACAGTCAACTGTGGTCAAAGATTTCTCCTTCTTGGGCTCTTGCTGATGATTCCTGGGGAGTTGGTCTCTGACAGGTATTTGTCATGGTGAACTTCTAGTATGGTTACATTTATAGACCAAGGATCGGCAAATTTTTCTGTAAGGAATCAAATAGCAATTATTTTAGGCTTTTTAGGCCATATGATCTTAGTCACAGTCTAATTACCTTAGACACAGATAGCACATTAACAAATGAACATATCTGTGTTTCAATTAAATTTTATTTATGAAAGCAAAGTATGTATGGGCTCAACAAAACCATAGTTTGCCATAGTTACCAAATCTTGCTTCAGAGCAGCAGGTACTATCTAGAATATGGTAGAATTTTTTCCTGTTAAGTCATACACTATCCAGAAAACTTTAGCTTCCTAAGATTTTTATTGAGATTTCCAGATATCATAATCATTTTCCAAAGCATAATGGTCATATCTCTCTAGTGATACTCATCACTTTATATTATATTCACCACCTTCTCCATTTGTCTCTCTTATCAGATAATTGCATATTTACCTGATTGCTTCAAATCTTTGGACTAAGCTTATGTGGGGTTGTTGTTCAATAAGATTTTATTGAAAGAATGAACAATATCCTAGGGAGTGAAATAAATGCATACAGCTGCTAGTTGAAAATGTTTACCCATAGTTTTACTAATCCCAGCAACTGAATTAAATTTTATGTCTACTCATAGACATATAGAAGTGATTCTTATCAAATTCATTATGTAGAATAACTTTTGCATCCTGCCAGTTAGCATTTTCAAACTCGGCAGTTTTTGCCAACAAGTTGAGGAGAAAGTCAAGTCTCTCCAATGAAGAGGGTTCATCCCAAGTTGCCATGTCTTCTGCACGTACAGGTGCTCCCTTCATTGGCTGCTCTTAGAAATATGGAATCATCAAGCTGAACAAAGTCTTTAAAGAGAACACATTTTCTTGCCTCTAGATGGATGAGGCAGCTGGGTGACAAGACAATCTGTTCACTCTGGGGCTGTTGGGATGAAGGCTGTGAGTGGTAGATCACCTGCTTGGCTCCATCAGTATAGCTGGTCCATCTGAGAATTTCCACCCCCAGCCTACTCTGAAGCAAAGGAGCATGGGAAACAATACCTTAGTCCACTGCTCCTTAGAGTTCCTGCAAATCTTGAGATCTTGTTAAAATGATGATTCTGACTCATTAGTACTGGACTGGGGTCTTTCTAACAAGTCCCCAAGTAATGCTGCTGCTGCTGGTCTGTAGACCACAGTTTAAATACCAAGGTCCTAGAGGACAATGACAATAATCAAACAGTATTAGCATTAAAAGAAACATAATTATAGCTTTTAAGATCAATCACTGAATCTTACAGAAGAACCTGAGGCACAGGAATGTGCTCAATGGCTCAGCTGTGCCCACCTCTTTGTGATTCCATGGACTGGGGCCCACCAGGCTCCTCTGTCCATGGAATTTTCCAGGCAAGAATACCGGAGTGGGTTATCATTTCCTTCTCTAGCAGCCTAGGAATATGAAGTGGTTAACCCAAGAAGAGGTTAACCCAAGATCACCAAGAATATGAAGTGGTTAACCCATTCACCAGGAGTGAATGGCAGCACTGATCTCAAGTATGGCCAGTCACCAAGAACAGCAAACTTGACAAGATTCTTTTTTGCATTTTTTGGACCACTTTCTTCCCATGTCGCAAATGATGTTGTTGGTCCACGTATTCTTCAGTTTTATCACTTCATTGTGCACCTTCTTATTTCTAACTGCAGTATTTACATCTCTTTGCTTGCAGGCATTTTCCAAAGCCATCGAAAACCACTCTGCTCATTAGTTGCGCTTAACTGTGGTGCTTGAAAATTAACAGCCTGGGAAGAAGAGCTCAGCATTGATGAGCAAGAGTTGGCCAATTAATACATTGGCATCCTCATTCCTCCAATGGGACAATTTTGAGGCATATTCTACACAGTTTCCCAGATGGCCCAGCAGGAAGGAGCTCCAGTTGCCTGCCATAGGTACCTGCTCATCGTCTTACCTGGTCTTCATTTTCTTTCCCTTGCCGATTCCCCACTTCCCTCCCCCTGATTCCCGCAGCTCCCAAATAAACTGCTTTCACCTAAACCCCAACCAGAATCTAGCATTTAAAATTATGTGATCAATGGTATTTTTCATGTATTCGTGCGGCATTATTATATCTAAAAGAGTATTTAAGAAGGGAGCATTAAATTTGCTTAGTAAATTTTAAAGATAGGTAGATTTATATCAGATGATTAAACACATGCCTGAAGAACTAAAGAATGAAGAAATTTGTCATTCAACTAAGAAGTCACATACAAAGTCCAGTGTTCTTTGATATAACATTCATACATACCTTGGAAATAGGATATGAAAAATGATTTTCCACCAAAGAAGAGCATGGACATATGAAAAAGTAGGTTCATAAGTAAAATCAGTTTCCAGGAAGTCAAACTTAACTTATCGCATGTCAGCTTGCTCACAGACAGTTGATAGCTCCTCACCTCTCTGCCTTGGTATCACCTTTTATCTTATTATGTCCCTTATAGGAAAATCATGATCATGCTCCTTGTGTGTGTGTTCAGTTGTGTCAGCTCTTTGCAACTCCAAGGACAATAGCCTGTCAGGCTCCTCTGTCCAAGGGGTCTCCCAGCAAGAATACTGGAGTAGGTTGTCATTTCCTCCTCCAGGGGATCTTCCCAACACAATGATAGAACCCATGTCTCGTGTCTCCTGCATTGGCAGATGGATTCTTTATCACTGCACCACCTGGGAAGTGTCTCCTTGGTGGTGCTAGGGAAGACTGAAGGCAGGAGGAGAAGCGGGTGATAGAGGATGAGATGGTTGGATGGCATCACAGACTCAATGGACACGAGTGTGAGCAAACTCCAGGAGATAGTGAAGAACAAGGGAAGCCTGGCATGCTGCAGTCCATGGGCTCACAAAGAGTTGGACATGACTTTTGACTAAATAACAACAATTAATAGTTTACATGTTAAAAATCCCTCCTTTTGGAAATAGAGGCTTACTTTTAGTCATCACACACAAACAACCAAAAAAATAAAAAAATTTTTAAAAAAGCAAAAAATAAATACATAAATAAAATAAATAAAATAAAATAAAAAATAAAAAGACTGAAAAAGAAAACTTAGTCTTCACAGAGCTGAGGGGCAAAGTCAACTAAAAAACATTTTCTAAGAACAACTTCATGCACTTCCCTCATCTCTCTGTGATTTAAAAGTAGATCAGGAAAAGCAACAAAACATAAGAAAGATGCCTCCACCGTAAATCTTCATATAGGCTTTCTACTGAGATAATTTGGAAGAAATATAAAAGGTTTCCAAATTAACATCTTACCTGATATAAGGTAATATCAGAGTAACTTAAATGAGTTTCAAAGAGGAAACTAAGTGATAGATTTACTTCAATTACGAATTTTTGTTTGAACATTTTAGAAAGCGATATTAGAGCTTCTTTCTGTCTATAATCAAGGACTTTTTCCTAAAGTCACTAGGGTCCTATGAAGTCTTACCTAAGTTAAATTCTGGAAAATGTAAACATTTACTCGTTTTTCACCTGTGATGTTATTTAAGAAGCTCTGGTTAGTGGTGTGTTCCCAAGATAGTCCTCACTGGGAAAAGTATTTCATCTTTAGCCTTGGGCTGCACTAGCCAAAGCAGCAGCCAATAGCCACATGGACCTATTTAAATATAAGTTAACAGTTTATAAAACTTAAAATACAGTTTTTTCAGTTCAGTTCAGTCACTCAGTTGTGCCCAACTCTTTGTGACACAAAGGACTGCAGCACACCAGGCCTCCCTGTCCATCACCAACTCCTGGAGCTTGCTCAAACTCGTGTCCTTCAAGTCGGTGATGCCATCCAACCATCTCATCCTTTGTAGTCCCCTTCTCCTCCTGCTTTCAATCTTTCCCAGCATCAGGGTCTTTTCAAATGAGTCAGTTCTTTGCATCAGGTGGCCAAAGTATTAGAGTTTCAGCTACAGCATCAGTCCTTCCAATGAATATTCAGGATTGATTTCCTTTAGGATTGACTGGTTTGATCTCCTTGAAGTCCAAGGGACTCTCAAGACTCTTCTCCAACAGCACAGTTCAAAAGCATCAATTCTCCGGTGCTCAGCTTTCTTTATGGTCCAATTCTTACATCCATACATGATTACTGGAAAACCCACAGTTTTGACTAGCTGGACCTTTTTTTAGCAAAGTAATGGCTCTGTTTTTTAAAATGCAATTTATTGAACACATTAATTTCAAGGACTCAGTGGTCACACATGGCCACTGGCAATAGTATTAGGGCAGATTTAGAACATTTCTGTCATGGCAGATACCTCTGCCCAAGGACAAATATCTGAAAAAGTGGAAAGAGAAATGAAGGGAATGGGTTATCTTCTTTACCTTTATCCCAAGTTTGCAAGTACATACTCCCTTTACCAAACATGACCCTAGGCAGCAAAAGCCATAAATCTTTTTGTATCCCTATGGTGTGGGAGAAAGTAAGCTGTTAGCAGGAGTTTATGAGCCTATTACAGGAAATGGCAGATGCTGTCTACCAATCCTATAAACAAACCAGACTTCGGTATCTCATTTCAATTCAATGTAAAAATCCTTTTCATTGTTCTGCATTTTTGTAAGTATCTCATCAGGGAAACAATGTACAAGATACATCACTGCCTTCCTCTATGCTTTTCTTCCATCTATAATTATTATTATCAGGACTCCTGAATATTTCTGGTGCTAATTAACTCTGAACACTTGTAGAGGAAGCAAAGAGGTTTCAGAAATAAAATATTCAAGTCTGCCCAGTGACCAACAGAACCTGGATTATCAAGATTTTAAAATGTTAGAATTTCATTGGTTCATAACATTGTTTGGTTCTCTAAAGTGTACAAAATTTTAAAATCACTGTGATACTATATCTTTGCCACAGTTATGCATAAGAGACATCAGATTTGGTCAAAATTAGTCAGAAACAAGGCACCAAATTGTAACCATTTTTTCATTTAATTGCAAGTAATGGAAGAAAAAGAAGAAAGGTTAATGATGATAACATGCACCACACAGTTTGGAATATGTTTCTACAAGAATCTATATTAAAACTGGGAAGATTGTGTATATCTTCAAAAGAGCCCATTTCAGTTTAAATCATCTTTCTTTCCTTAAACTTCCTAGTTATTAATTTTTCCCCACAGTGGTTCTCTCTTGCTCTCTCTCTCTCATTTTGTTTTCAATTCTTAATCAAAAGTTAAATATGTTCTAGTTTCTGAGCCCATAAACAATGACAACATCCTTCAATTGGAAAGGAAATAGCACCCTAGGCATGCACATCAGATTACCCTGGGATACCTGTGACAACCCTTCTCGATGACTGTTTCCTGCCAGGCACTTCTGGCCAACGTCCCCAGCAAGCTCTCCTGCTCCAAAGCTTGTGCCATAGTCATCAGCAACAGAAACCACCCCAGGAGCAGAAGCCAACTTGCATCCATACTTAACCCAGACTTCCTAACCATATCACATCACAAAACCATACCATAGTGCATCTGGCACAGATTTAAGCCCAAGCTGGCAGTATTTTATATGGAAAAGAAACCCAAGACTGAATTAACACACCACGAGGTTGTCTTTGCGAGTTATAGATGTAGTGCAGAGGCATGTGGAGTGAAGCCCACAATCGCCCACGGACCTTTCCTTAAATGAAAGCTGGGCTGCCTACATCCAATGAGCTCCTGGGGAAAATTTCAGCAAGCAAACAAAATGCACAGAAACAACATCCACCCCCGGCTCTGTCACCTTACCTTCTGCTTGCCCCACGGTAGGTCTTGTTACTTGGAAACTTTTTTTTTTTTTTGGCTTATATGAAACAAGTATTTGAGCCATCTTTCAGATGGGAAACCAAATTAGTAACAGGCTCTAACCCTTTCCTTAACCTGTAATTCCAAGTTGCTCTTACCTCCAGTTTCCAGAGTGAGCTAGATCTCATCTCAGCAAGTCTGGAGTGCCAAAAAGAAGTCTGGATTTCAGGAACCATTACTTCGCATCAGAATACAAATTCATCATTTATAGGTGGGATTTCAAGCTGCTTTCCTACTCCAGAGACTCACCTTCCAAAACACTGAAATAGTGATTGGAAAGCTGATTTAGGAGCATGAATCAGGAAGGAGAAGGCAGAAAAACAGTAGAATCCCAATAGCTTTCAGGGATGATTAATTAATGTATACCATTACACAGCTGTATTGTTGTAATTAGAATTATCAGCAATAGTTGTACTTTTTTCTAAAAATAATTCTGGTAGAATAGTCTGATACTAAGATGAACCATATATAATCAGAAAATCCCTGGGAAAGGAACAAGGAAATCTGAGAAATCTTAGAAGAAAATAGGGTTGAATTTTTAATAAATTTGGAACAATTAAAGTCATTCTGACAAAGAATATAGATACCAAAAAGAGAAAAAAATTTGAAACAAGTAAAAATTGCTTACATAATTAATAAAATGTTTATTGAATTAAATTAAAATCAAATGGCAAGAAGAAAAAACATCCTGTATGTAAGTTGTGACAGTTTCAAAATTACTGTCACCATGTTTATAGTTTATTCACACTACTCAGTCTCATTAAATGTTGCAATGTGCATGATGCTAACTCACTTCAGTCATGTCCAACTCTTCATGACCCTATGGACTGTGGTCCACCAGTCTCCTCTGTCCAGAGGATTCTCCAGGCAAGAATACTGGAGTGGGTTGCCCTGCTCTCCTCCAGGGTATCTTCCCAACCTAGAAATCAAATCTGCATCTCTTATGTCTCCTACATTGGCAGACCCTAAATGTACCACTAGTGCCACCTGGGAAGCCCTATAAGTTGCAAAACATGTGACAAATCGCTAGCTTCTTGAATTGAGTTCACCCAAAAATGGATAGGAATGAGTCAAATGATTACTTTTAAAAGATACATAAAGGTAACTTTTGTAAAAAAAAAAAAAAAAAAAAAAAAAAAAAAAGAAATACAGACAGCAAAATAAAGCTATAAGAAGGTGCTCAAAATCACTTATTTTTTTAAAAGTCAATGAAGACAATGAATTAAAAGTTAAAACTTTTACCAACAAGATTGGCAAAAATTTAAATTCCTGAGTTGCCACAGTGTTGAAGCAGTATCCTGAACTGCTGAGGTCCCTGTAAGGGGTACAACATTTTTGGAGGGAAATTTAACAAAATTCCCTCTGGATGTGCATTTTCTTTAACCTAGAAATCCTCCTACTAAAATCTGTCCAACAAATCAACTCACAAAAGTATCTATCTACCTATTTATTTTAGCTTTGTATACCATAGCCAAAAAACTAGGCAAACTGAATGTGCAGTAACTGGGACTGTCTAGATTACATTTCTAAACATCTATTGCATCAGCACCACTGTAACACTGGTCCAAAAGATGAGCTACAACTATACCCTGAGATATTAGGTCAAAACACAAAAGCAGCAATTTCAAATAGTTCAATATAGTAGGAAAGATGACCTAGATGTATTACTGGGGTGGGGGGGAGGGATTTTATACAGAAAAATGTAAAGTACTGTAGAGTAGGAATCGTTTGTATACTTTTAAAGAGCATGCATAGGGGTGTGCCTGTATATTCTCTTCCCCCAGACATATACAAGAAATGGTTAATAATGACTATGGGGTTAGGGGCACAAGGAATGGATATAACTGTTGATTTTCATCTTGTACCTTTCTGTATAGTTTGATGTTTTTAATGTTTGTATGTAATACTTCTACTGAAAAAAATGAAAATGAAATTCCCCTGGCAACCTTGCTGAAATGCAATTCAGTGAGAAGGAATTAAATCAACCTTCAGCTTGAAAGAGCTGTCTTCTGTTGAATGGCAGGGCCACAAAAGAAGCTCATTACCATCTCCTTCAAACCCAAAGAAAGGGGTAAATATGGTCCTTGAGCATAAACAGTAATTATCCATGCATTTCCCTTGCAACTTCTTTATAAAGATTTCAGGAGAATGAATTACAGGGGATCGAGTTTCATGTAGCCTTATTTGCCCAATGCAGGTGAAATTCTGAGCCATCTTTGATCCAGGTGGCATAGATACACAAAAACCACAACAGCCAGGGCACATATCTTGTTAGTTCCTAAATCTGCCAAAATAAGGAATTTACCAAGAGAGGTAAAATTTCCTTTCTTTTCCATGTGTAGCTTAGAATACGTCTTTACTTTAAAAGGATGTGTTATGAAACCAAATGCATGTACAGGTCTTCTGATTTTTAAACTTAGTCTCATGATGGTGCGTTTAAAAAAAAAGGATATTTTTAAACTGTTATTTAAAAATAAGTTTAAGTTTATAGAAAAGTTGCAGGAAGAGTTTTAAAAAATGCATACAATTTCTATCAAGTTTATATATTGTTAGTACTTTGTCTCACTTGTTTTATCAGTTACTCGTTTTTATACATTCCTTGGGGGCTCAATGGTCAAGAGTTTGCCTGCCAATGCAGAAGATCCAGGTTTGATTCCTGAGTCAAGAAGATCCCCTGGAGAAGGAAATGGCAACCCACTCCAGCATTCTTGCTTTGGAAATCCCACGAACAGAGGAGCCTGGTGGGCACCCACGGGGTCGCAAGAGTCAGACATGACTTACCAACTAAAACAGCAACAAAACATGCTCTTCTCGGTCTCCTCTTTTCTTTCTTACATCAGTGTAAGTTGCTACATGCTGACCCTTTACTCCTAAATACTACTTCAATGTGTATTTCCCAAGAATAAACTATTCTCTGACATAACCACAGTCAGTTGCCAACCTCAGTAAATTTAACATTGACACCATACTCTTCCTCTTCTACCATCTCTTTTCTAGTTTTGTCAACTGACCCACCCAGTCATGTCCTTTGTAGTGTATTTTTCTCTCCACTTCAGGATTGAGTGAACCATTGTCATTTCTGTGACAATTTTAATTTATCAAAATGGTATCACTGACTGTATAGTTGGAAAGAGGTGTGTAAGTTTGGTTCTTTCAAATGAGAACCGGCTGACTGAAAGCCCCTTCAGTCAGCTTTAATTTAAAACAGTTCTTCAGTCTTTCTTTATCTTTCAGGACTGAATTTTTTTTAAAGAATATGGCCTTTTTGTTAAAAAAATGTACTGTTCCTTATTTAGAGCTTCTCTTTGCTCTCACGTTTAGACTCAGTTTACATAGCCTCAGCTGGAATCTCACCAACAATATATGTCTTTTTATACATATCACATCTGGAGGACATACAATGTCCATCTGCCTACATTTATGATATTATTTTCACCAAGGTGGAACTGATTCCTCCACTCTGTACTTACTATTTGTCTCTTTACCTAAAGGAGAGACACATTTAAACTATATTACTATCCTGCTGCTGCTGCTGCTGCTGCTAAGTCGCTTCAGTCATCTCCAACTCTGTGCGACCCCATAGACAGAAGCCCACCAGGCTCCCCCGTCCCTGGGATTCTCCAGGCAAGAACACTGGAGTGGGTTGCCATTTCCTTCTCCGGTGCATGAAAGTGAAAAGTGAAAGGGAAGTCACTCAGTTGTGTCCGACTCTTAGCGACCCCATGGACTGCAGCCCATCAGGTTCCTCTGTCCATGGAATTTTCCAGGCAAGAGTACTACTCCTCATTAACTTCCTATAATAACTTTGTGCTTAAATATTTTAACAGAAAGACCTTAGAATCCAAAAGAAATTCCTATCAGAAATATATTGTCCAAAGTGTAAAAACTGGTAAGGTTCTACTCTCAAAATAAATGTATAGATATAGGTTAATATCCTAATGGGAATGAGATCTGAAAAGTGGCAAAAACCAAAGCAGTAGATTTTCAGTATGTTTGTGTTTTCCTTTAAATACTAAGCTACAATATTATTTTTAAAAGTGGTGTCAATAATATGTAACTTTAAGGGTTATTGTGAAAATTAGAGATACATTATGTTCCTAAGAGAGTACTTGACATGTTACAAGTTTCACTAAAGGGGAGTCAATGAAAATCTGTATTGAAGATACTTTACTTTCAAAGAATTAAAACATTCCATAATAAAATTATACAGGAAGGTAACACTATGGACTAAAATCATTGTACTAAGTTAAGGGTGAATGATTCTGTGTATAGGGAATCATTAGCCCATAAATGCGGGTGTGATATTTAAGATCCCTAGTTAGCCAATGAACTGATACATTTTAGTTGTTCTTGAGAAATACTGGGGGCTGCAGGATGAATGAACAATTACGAAAAAATCTTAACAATTATGAAAAAGGCTAAAATCCCTTGGAAGAGGGAATCTAATGTAAGAGATAAGTTCCCAAGAAGAAAATAAAGAGCAGAAGGATGAAATGTGGCTTCCCAGGTGGTCCAGTGGTAAAGAATCTGCTGCCAATGTAGGATAGTCAGGAGACCCAGGTTTGATTGCTGGGTCAGGAAGATCCCCTGGAGAAGGAAATGGTAACCCACTCCAGTATGCGTGCCTGGAAAATCCCATGAACAGAGGAACCTGGCAGACTATAGTCCATGGGGTCACAAAGAGTCAGACACGACTGAGCGCACACATGCACACGTGCACACACAAGGATGAATTAAAAAATAATAAATTGGACTTCATCTGAATTCAAAACTGCTGCTCATCAAAGACACCATTAAGAAAATGAAAAGTCAAATCAAGGATTGGAGGAACACATTTGCAATGCATTTGACAAAGAACTTGAGCATTCAGTTAGTTTCCAATGGCTGCTTTAACAAATTACCACAAATTTAAACCAACACAAATGGGTTGTGTTGTAGGGTGAGTGTACAGGTGGATTGGATCAACCCTGTGCTCTGGTGTCAACCATCCCAGGCTCTCACTGGTGCTCTTAGGGAGAATCCACTTCCAAACTCATTCAGGTCACTGGCAATTTTCAGTTCCTTGAGACTGTTAAGCTAAAGACCTCATTTCTTGGCTGGCTGTCGACCAGGACCCTCTTTGAGCTCCTTCAGATCCCCTCTATTCATCACGTCATCCTCTCTATCTGTAAGCCAGAAAGAAGGTGTCATATCCTTCTTATGCTTCACATCTCTCTGACTTTTCCTTCTGCCTCATCTCTTCTTCCTCCAACCAGAGAAAATTCTCTGCTTTTAAGGGCTCCTGTGATGAGATTGGCCCATCCAAATAATCTAAAGAAATCTCCCTATTTTCAGGTCCCTGACCTTAATTCTGTCTGCAAAATCCCTTTTGCCATATAAAGTAACATATGCATAGAATCCAGGGATTTAGAACATGGACATCTTGGGTAGGTTGGAAGATAAGGTTAATATCAAGCATGTCAGTTGTTGAAACTTTTGTATCCATAATCATCTTTCGTGGGCTTGATTTGTCAGTTTCTGGGTAGTGTGTAAAAATATCCCTATACGATGATGGGTTTGTCTATTTTCTCCTTGTATTCTCCAGTGGATGCCTTTTCATCTCAGTTTTTCCACTGGTTTCATTTTGTGTTTGTCTGTCTTTTAGAGATAAAATATATTATTCATTTGGCTGTTTTTTTATTGTTGTTGTATACTTATTTTAAATAGTCAAGTTAATAATTTTATATAGGAGAGTTTAATCTACTTGCATTTATTCTGGACCATGAGTTCTTTCATTTGTCAAAAAGGAGATAATAACATTTGTAGATGTTCAGTTGCTCAGTTGTGTCTGACTCTGTGGACTGCAAAGCCTCCATGAATTGCAGCTCACCAGGTTTCCCTGACCCTCATCATCTTCTGGAGTTTGCTCAAACTCACATCCATTGAGTCGGTGATACCATCCAACCATCTCATCCTCTGTTGTTCCTTTCTCCTCCTGCCTTCAATCTTTCCCAGTATCAGTGTTTTTTCCAAGAAGTCGGCTCTTCACATCAGGTGGCCAAAGTATTGGAGCCTCAGCTTCCACAACAGTCCTTCCAATGAATACTCAGGATGGATTTCCTTTAGGATTGACTGATTTGATCTCCTTGCTGTCCAAGAGACTCTCAAAAGTCATCTCCAATACCACAGTTCAAAAGCATCAATCCTTTGGCCCTCAACCTTCTTTATGGTCCAGTTCTCACATCTGCACATGACTAAGGGAAAAACCATAGCTTTGACTAGATGGACCTTTGTTGCAAAGTAATGTCTCTGCTTTTTAATATGCTGTCTAGGTTCATCATAGGTTTTCTTCCAAGGAGTAAGCATCTTTTAATTTCATGGCTGCAGTCATAGTATTATATGTAATAGTTATCTGAATTAAATTCTCCCATTCCTGTTCATTTAAGTTCCCTGATTCCTAAAATGTCTATGTTCACTCTTGCCATCTCCTGTTTGGCCACTTCCAATTTACCTTGATTCATGGACCTAACATTCCAGGTTCTTAAGCAATATTGTTCTTTACAGCATCAAACTTTACTTTCACTACCAGAAACATCCACAACTGGGTGTGGTTTCCGCTTTGGCTCTGCCTCTTCATTCTTCCTGGAGTTATTTCTCTGCTCTTCTCCAGTAGCATATTGGGCACCTAACTACATGGGGAGTTCATCTTTCAGTGTCATATATTCTTGCCTTTTCATACTGTTCATGGGGTTCTCAAGGCAAGAATGCCAAAGTGGTTTGCCATTCCCTTCTCCAGATAATAACGTAACTTACCTCAAAATTACGCGACAATATTAGACAGTCCTTAACACAGTGTTTTCCTGGAACACTGCACACAATAAACTTTATTTTGTTTATTTATTCAGCAAATATTACGTTTCTTTAAGTGCCAGGCCCTGGGTATATAAAAATAACAAGCCAGCTAAGTTTCTGTCTTCATGGAAATTCTTTCCTAATGTGGAAAACTGAAAAATGAGTGAACACACATAAGTATAAAATCAATGCAAACATTATAAAGGAAATGTCATGACTGGGACAGAGCAAAACAGGTAGGAAAATCCTCAGAAATGTTCTGGGAAGAATAAAAATTGAGAAATTGAGTAGGAACTCCGTTATTTATGTATAAAATATACTGACTGACCAGTTTGTTCAGGTTTTCCTTAAAGGTAAGTTCTACATATATAAAAGCATTTGTGAAATTTCAATTAAAGAGCTAAAGTGGTGAATCTTGGGCTGAGAATGACAGCTGTCTGAGGAAGAGGGATTTAGAGTTGGTTGGGTTTCATGCCCTTTTTGTTATTGGCTCACAGGGATGTGCGAGAGCTATCATTCACATGGAGATGCTCTTGTTTTCTAATTTCATACAGGCTCACCTGAATGGTGCTGTCATGTCCACAATTGCCAACTCACCACATGAACTGCCTCCCCAGGCACTGTGCAGGGAAGAGACACAGTTGATCCCAGGTTAGGCGTCTTTCCTGTGTTAATCTGGTAGCAATGAGTAACTTCTACTTTCTTGATGCACCCTGTGAGGTTAAAATTTGAAACAGGAGAATATTTTAAGGGTAATTGGGCTTCCCTGGTAATCCAGTGGCCAAGAATTCACCTGCCAATGCAGGGAACATGGGTTCAGTCTCTCGTCCAGGAAGATCCCACAAGAGACAGAGCAACTAAGCCACAATTACTGAGCCTACACTCTAGAGCCCATAAGCTGCAACATCTGAGCCACATGCCACAACTATTGAAGCCCTTGCCCTCTACAGCCTGTGCTCCTCAACAAGAGAAGCCACTACAATGAGAAGCCCGTGTACCACAACAAAGAGTGGACCCTGCTTTCTGCAACTAGAGAAGGCCTGCGCACAGCAACAAAGACCCCAAAAATAAATTGACTTTTAAAAATTAAAGATAATCTACTTCTACCCTCTCATTTTACAAATGCAGTGACTGAGATTCAGAGAGGCAAAGAACTTGCCCACAGTCACACAGCAAAAACCTCATGAGCTTTCAGTAGTCTTTCTACTCATTTTACTGGCAAATGGAAAAACCAACATAAGATTTCCACAAACTCACCTTTTATGGAGTTTATGCAAAAATCAGAGAGACAAAACTTCTCATTATTTGTAAATTAATCAACACCCATCTGAGAGCAAAGGATGCAAATTAATAATTACAACCCTATTTCCCAAACTACATTTAATAAGAATTGTATGCATTCCTAAACATGGATCTACTCAATTTTCAAAAGAAAGTTAGAATTTCTAATGTTGTCTAATAGCAAACCTGTGTCTCTCATTTGAAATTTGATATAGCATATAAAATATGTTAAGAATCTTGTGAGTTTCTAATCCTTCATTTCCTTGATCAAATAATTATATGTGCTTTTTGAGGTTTAAGAAAAGTTTTTACTATTTTAGAATGTATTAAAATGGTTGAAAGTTGGAAAAGAACCCAGAGAACTAGTGAAAGACATGCTTCAGAAAGATGAGAGGGAAAATTTCATGGATCATAAGACTGAAATTAACCTCTGATTAGAATAAAAAAATTCTGAAGGAAGAAAACAGTTGAAACTAAAAACAAGATTGCTATAGGAATTAAACAGTAAAAGTACCAGCGATGAATAATCAACAAATAGTAGTGAATATGGAAGAGTGTAATGTGAGAAATACATTTTGAGTGTTGCAAGGCAAGACAATTCAAAACATAAGTACATACACTAAATACTGCCAAGATGTACAGTTTTCATCTGATCTACTGCCTATAAAGAAAGACTCCTGAGTTTATAAAAGTGGCTTATGAAGACAAGATTGCTGAAGATAAGTCATTGAGCATGTAATTGAAAGTAAAACCCAGGAACGCTTGGTCATTATTTGACCTCAACCTCTGAATCCAGTCTTGGCCATTGGTACCACGTCTTTTCAAAATCACATCATTGTAAACTAATGAATACATATTAAGAGTTAACCTTTTAGTAATAACTACTACATATTAGTGAATCATTACCATCACTACAACACAGTTTATTTACTGGCCTTTCACAGTGACTATCATATGGAGCCACGTAACAATGAGACAAATCTTTTAAGCTACTATTATTCAAGGGAGTGCTATCTTTCCAATTAGCACCTTGGAATTATACAAAATATAAAATTAATACTAATTACATGTTATATAATACCAAATAAAATTTATTATTATTGATTCTAATATTAATTTTCTCCCTACTTATCCAAATCCTTTAAAGACACTATCTTTTAAAATTATCAGAACTCTAAAATATAGTAACTTTCATCTTGTGCTGTGCTTACTCGCTCGGTTGTGTCCGACTCTTTGTGACCTCATGGCCTGTAGCCCACCAGGTTCCTCTGTCCATGGGGATTCTCCAGGCAAGAATACTGGTGTGGGTTGCCATGCCCTCCCCAAGGGGATCTTCCGAACCCAGAGATTGAACTCAGATCTCCTGCATTGCAGGCAGATGCTTAATATCTGAACCAGCAGGGAAGCCCAACTCTCACCTTAGGAGTGCATAAAATGAATTAAATATAGTAGCAAAATATATCATTTTGGCCATTAATTCTATCATATATTTTGCACCTATTTTGCAGAAGATACCATAGCAAGGATTTTAGATACACTGTCTTAGTTAATTATCAATACAACCCTGCACAATAGTAATTATTACCCAAATCTTACAGTTGAAAAAAATGAGACTCAGAAAAATGAAAGTACTCACCAAAACCTTATAATTTATAAGCGATGGGACCAACATTTTTCTTATTGATTGATATAATCACTTTAACTTATTTCACTGATACTGCCTCTGATTCAAATAGATTTGGCACTGCCTAAATCTGCTGCAGAATAAAATTAACTCTATTACTGTCAAGTTCTGCTCTGGACCTCTCTTTCTTCTTTCTCTTACACATTCACTCTTCACAAGGGTGCCATGGTAACCTCTTTACCATCCACTTCATGTCTCTTTTCAAACTACATGTAAATGTGGTTCCCAGAGGCACATACTGAGAGTGAAGAAGATATGCCCTATTGCTCTTACCACAAGATTGATCTGGAAGGTGGGGTTATCAATCAAATCATAGCGACTTCTGGGAATTCTCTAAGAATTCCGGGACACTGCCTCTTATGTTCTGAGTCATGACGCAGGATGTGAATGTAGTGCCATGATAGCTTCTGTGGTACAATTACAAAAGCAATATACATAAGAAGACTGAAATTAGGGAATCACTGACAAGAGCTTGAACACTGAACAAACCAGGCTTAAGGCTTATAAGCTTTCCAAATGCAAAAACCAATGAAAGTGTAGTTGCTCAACCATGTCCAACTCTGTGACCCCATGGACTGTAGCCTACCAGGATTCTCCATCCACTGGATTTTCCAGGCAAGAGTACTGGAGTGGGTTGCCATTTCCTTCTCCAGGGGATCTTCCTGACCCAGGGATCGAACCTGGGTCTCCCGCATTGTAGGCAGACACTTTACCATCTAGGCCACCAGGGAACCACCTTAAATTGTTAAAGTCAGTTTGGATTGGGTCTTCTCTCTTAGTTTAAACCAAAAGCATTGTGATAAAATCTCTTGCTCTTCTGTTTGGCATATCTTCATCCTCTCCCTTCCTTCATTGTTATAAAGATGAACCCAAACCACATTCTGAGCAACCCCCAGAAAAATGTTACACTAAAGTTGTGGTCCCAGGATGGAGGGACTGTGCAGTGTGATCCCTGGGCATGAATCATTAAGGTTTCAGGACACCATGTTTTATAAGCAACACTGATTGACACTCAAATAGAAGTTTCAGCTGCCAGGAGTCCAATAACCTTCACATTAATGAACATTGGCACTAGTTCACTTCTCTGAATATCTTTAAATTTAAAAATATATATACGTTTATTTTTAACTGGAGGATAATTCTTTTACAATGTTGTATTAGTTTCTGCCATATATCAACATGAATAAGCCTTCGATATACATACGTCCCCTCCCTCTTGAAACTCTCACCCCACCCCACCCCTTTAGGTTAAAGCAACCTTCTTTCACCTCGCCCTGCCTCCAAATTCTCACTTTTGGAAAGCAATGATGAAAATCAAAGTCCAAGTCTTGGATTTCATAATTTCTCTGAAACCTGTTGACCAAAGATTGAAAAGTAAAATGAGGTTAAAATCTAGGTCAGGGTAGAATACTGCCCCCGGTCCCATATTCCAAAACCTGGGGTTTTCCACAGGTCAGTAGTCAAGAATTGCCAAATGAAGTCAAGAAGATTTCCTTCAAATATTTTAATATGTTGGAAAGAAAGCATTGCTAGAAACCCCATTGTTCCATTCCAGAAGTATCTATGGCAACCATTTTGAGCCGCTAACTTTACAGATAGTTATTTGTGTCACCAACTGACGGCGTTGTCCGGCCACTCCTTAATATTGTCTAGACACCTTTCCCTTGGATTTCCTTCAGAATGTTCCCTGGCATACTCGCCTCGTAAATTTCCACTCTTCCAGCTTCGATTGTGGTAGTTTCATTAGTTAAAGCACAGCTTTCCCAGCAAACAGATCAGTGTGCATTTGATTCCACTTCCCCCAATCACTCCAAATAGCCCAAGCGCTATTAGTATTTCATATTGCCACCTAACTTTATTGCAACCTAGTTCTTTATGGCCTCAGATGGTTCTTCATTTTGTGAAAATGTGCTCTAATGCTAACACAGCGAATCTTTTGAGCCTCAGATGAGTGTTCCGACCCTACTAGAATCAGACTGGAAGCGTCTCAAGGGCACAGATGGCTTTGAGAATGGATTGCCTGAGTAGGAAATTGGAAAAAAAAGGAGGAGAGAGCTGCTGGAATAATTATCTCTGCAGACTCCTGGTGAATTATTGCAGACTGGCTATGTCTTTTGCAAACTTCTAACTCCTGTCTGCTGACCCTTTCTGCATAGCCATCTCTGTTCTCCATTCTGACAACTGTGTTTTCCCATTGCTCCTTCAGGCCAATATGAACAGTAAGTCATATTATCATTAAAATAAGAAAATAAACTTAGGAGTATTAAAATAAACCATAGGAGTATTACACAAATCCTTTCTTCATACCATGTCTTGTTGTTGCTTAATAGCTAAGTTGTGTCTGACTGTTTGCAACCACAAGGACTGTAGCCCTCCAGGATCTTTTGTTCATGGGATTTCCTAGGCAAGGATACTGGAGTGGGTTGCCATGCCCACCTCCAGGAGATCTTCCTGACCCAAGGATCAAACCTGCGTCTCTATATGTCTCCTGCATTGGCAGTCAGGTTCTCTACCACTAGTGCTATCTAGGAAGCTGTCTTAGCTTGGGTTCTTCCAAAAGTGCAGTCTGAGATAAGGACTTGAGTGCCGGTATTTATTTGAGAGGTGAACCCATAAGGAGTAGGAATGATACCACAAAAATGAACTAAGGAATGAGGGAAGTCAGTTAAAAGGTGAATTGATGTATTTACATTGTGGGCAAGGGGGCTCCATCTTGTGAGGTCCCTCTAAGAAATGGAATAGAACATGCGGTGGCCAAGATCCAAGGTCTTCTGACAGAATGTGGGACACAAAGCTAATCTCTACACATCAGGAACTTCCTGGACCTGGGATAAAATGAACTTGATAAGTGGATGCTCTTATTCCTGGAATACCAACCACAAGGCCAGGGCCATTTCATTTAAGAAGACGATCTATGAACAGTACATGTGAAAGAATGCTTTGCTTCATTTTAATACCTTGCTCCCTGTCCTGAAATTGTATGCTTGGAATTTCATAATATATCTGTTAGACAAGAGAGGAAACCCACCTCCCAGGGCCTCAAATGAGAAAGGAAAAGTGGTAAATGAATGTCACTAAGGTCAACCATCTGCTTATTAAAGAGAAAGTCCAGTTTCCTCTGCCCCTGGGAAGCTGTAACCTGGCCATGCCCACAGATCTCTCTGGTGAATTAACTTCTGTTTTTCTTATTTAAGGGGTTGAGGGGTGGGGCAGGTCTCTAGTCTTTGGACATTTGAAACAAGAAGAAGCCTCTCTGACAGAGGCTAAGGATCCCAAACTAATAGCAGCTGATTATAACCTACGTTACTTTGAGAAGAAAATAAAAGCAGTTTTATGGGAAAGGCCAGGGACGGGGAATATGTTGCTTGATTTTTATGTCTTAGAATGTATAGTTTTTAACTCACTGCATTTGGAAGATGCAATTAATCAATTAGAGGGTGGGCAAAATAATTTATTCTTCCCTGGTAGTCATAAGAATTTCTGATGAAGAGGGCTCATGCTCTTCTATCCTCACTAATAATTTGAAAGAAAGACACAAGAGAGACTTTGGCAGACAGTTGTAGGACTGAAAACAGAGTGCTGGAGGCACTATAGGATTTGTGTTTGTTCCTTTTTTCCAGTAAATATTTTTCAATATTTACTACCTGTCCAACACTGCCCTAATTTCAGAAGATGCAACAGTAAAGAAAATAAACACATATATGAACATTTTTTCCTCATTTTTAATTTTCTTCTATAGGATACCAAATTATGCCAAATTGCTCTTAGGGCTGCTTCTGCATTAACCTGTTGTTCTCAGGGCCCTTCCCTGTGCCTCCTTCTGCCTTTAGCCTGCTTCCTCCCCTCCACCCCTTCTGCAAACAGGCAGAAGGACCCATTTACCCAAGGGATAGCCTCTCTCAAGTTTTTGTGGATCTATAATTAAGGTGGGTTCATGCAATTTTCAAGAACAAATAAGTGAGTGATTGAGAGCTTATGCTGTCATTAGAAGAAAATTAAGAAAAAAAAAAAGATAATCAAGCCAAACACCTTGGGAAGTAGCTAGCTAGTAGCTAGTGTTATGGACCACATACTTTTTTGTTTTGCTTTCTATAGCCTGAGAAATATTCTGAAGAATATT
The DNA here is from genome assembly GCF_963930625.1 of Muntiacus reevesi. Taxonomy (NCBI): domain Eukaryota; kingdom Metazoa; phylum Chordata; class Mammalia; order Artiodactyla; family Cervidae; genus Muntiacus; species Muntiacus reevesi. The sequence continues at coordinate 48,006,449 of NC_089250.1, read as the reverse complement.
ATGCAATAAAAATTAGCCCCCTTGGGGGAACCGAGTTCTAGCTGGTTTTCCCACTGGCTGGTGATCCACTTCAGATGGAGGGTGCTGTTCTGAACAACAGCGCAGACAGGTTCCTGGTCCTGACCAGTCTCTATCCACAAAAGGCTGAATTGCAGACACTGGTCAAAGTTATGTGTTTTTCAGTAGTTGTGTGTGGTTGTAAGAGTTGGACCATAAAGAGAGCTGAGCACTGAAGAATTGATGCTTTTGAAGTATGGTGTTGGAGAAGACTCTTGAGAGTCATATGGACTGCAAGGAGATCAAACCAGTCAATCCTAAAGGAAATCAGTTCTGAATATTCATTGGAAGGACTGATGCTGAAACTGAAACTCCAATACTTTGGCCACCTGATGCGAAGAACTGACTTATTTGAAAAGACCCTGATGCCGAGAAAAACTGAAGATAGGAGAAGGGGACAGCAGAAGATGAGATGGTTGGATGGCACCACAGACTTGATGGACATGAGTTTGCACAGGCTCTGGGAGATGGTAATGGAAAAGAAAGCCTGGCATTCTGCAGTCCATGAAGTCGCAGAGTCAGACAGACTGAGCGACTGAACTGATACTGAAATGGGCCCTGAAAGGTTGAAGGCAAAAGGAGAAGAGGACTACAGAGGATGAGGTGGTTGGATGGCATCACCGACTCAATGGACATGAGTTTGAATAAGCTCTAGGAGATGGTGAAGGACAGGGAGGCCTGGAGTACTGTAGTCCACTGTGTCCCAAAGAGTCAGACACACTAAGCGACTGAACAACAACAAAAAGCAATTGGTAATATGTTTCAGTTCTCAAAGCAGCCTGAAGAAGACATGAAGGAAAGCAAAAGAAGAGGAGGGAAGGAGGAAAAGGCAAGTAGGCAGAAAGGTGGGAGGGAGGGAAAGAAGGAAAATGTAGAATGTCTATACATGTATAAAACTTGTCTCAACTGTGGTGCTGGAGAAGACTCTTGAGAGTCCCTTGGACTGCGAGGAGATCCAACCAGTCCATCCTAAAGGAGATCAATTCTGGGTGTTCACTGGAAGGACTGATGCTGAAGCTGAAACTCCAATATTTTGGCCACCTTATGTGAAGAGTTGACTCATTGGAAAAGACCCTGATGCTGGGAGGGATTAGGGGCAGGAGGAGAAGGGGACAACAGAGGATGAGATGGCTGGATGGCATCACCGACTTGATGGACATGAGTTTGAGTAAACTCCGGGAGTTGGTGACGGACAGGGAGGCCTGGCATGCTGCAATTCATGGGGTCCCAAAGAGTCGGACACGACTGAGCGACTGAATTGAACTGTCTCTTTACTGTACAGCAGAGATTAGCACAGCATTGTAAGTCAGCTACACTTCAATTTAAAAAGTATATATTAAAAAAGGAAAGAAGGAAAATGAGAAGAAAGAAAAATTATACAGCAAGAGGAAAGGAAACAAAAGCAGCAAGAGAGAAGGGCAAGAAGTGCAATTTTTTCAGCATCACACAGGCTTCCCCAGATAGCTTTTTGAACAACTGCTGAATCCAAGGCTCCACACAACCAGCACATTCTTTTTCTGCAGTTCACCTTCCTATCCCACCAGCCTAATTTCCTAGAATTTTGAGCAAGAACTAGGCAGCCAGTAGCAATCCCTTCCCTTGTTCAGCCAAGGAAATTCAGTGATACAAACTTAATGGTTTCAAAGATTTGAGGAAATGTAAAGTAACTCTGTCTCAAAATATGACTTGGGAAGTAGTTGATGCCTGGTATCTACTCACTCCAGAATCACATGATTCTAAGGTTCAAGTGTTTGAGCAGTAACAGTAGCAATATTCTAAGTGGCATGGAGATCCAGTGGAAGTTATCAGGCAGAGAGGGATAGATCTAACTCAAGTTTTAAAAGAGTTACTCTGCATGGCAGAGAATTAATTGTGACCAAGTGGTAAAGTTGGAGGGAGAAGCAGAAATAAGGCACAAACAGGAAGAGTACTTACTAGGTTTTTGCAATAAACTAGGCAAGAGCTGATGGGGGCTTGGAAATAGATGTTAAAGATGACCCTGCGGAGATGTGGTTAGATTCAGGATTTTTTGATGTTGCCGGAGATGGAGATCCATATTGTTTTGGCTTTTGTTAGTATTGTTTAATTTAATCTCTCTAGGAATTTTGCCCCAAACTATCAACAATGAGGGCTGAATTTAATATCAGTTTAAGGAGAATGAGCTAATTAGTGTGTCTCAAACTTGACTGTATCTGCAGACCATCTGAGGACCTTATTAAAACATAGATTCTAATTGAGTAGACCTAGGACGGGACCTGATTTTCTACATTTCTAAGTTCCCAGGTGATGTGATGGTCCAGAGACCACAAAATAAGAGGAACTTACTAAATGGCAATTGGCCACGTATAATCTTGAACCTCTGGTATAGATACTAAAAATCTCATGTTCACTGGTGACTCCATCTAAAGTTTCTGAGGATAAATCATGATGACATTCTGTTCCTGCTCTTTACATTTTGGCAAGCAGGTTGATGTATAGATAGATTACTATGGATTTATATTCTGTTTTGTTTAAAGTCAATGCTGATTTTTAATTTACAGATGCTTATCTATGCAAAGATTTCTTGCACAAATTAGTAGCAATACCGAGCGTGCAGATAATTGTACAACATGGCAAATTCAAAACTATGTATACATATTTAACTCTTAAAGATCACAACACAAATGTGAAGTCAGAGCTCATTAAATTAGAGACTGATTTAACAAAATAATCTGTGCAGCCATTACACAGGTGTTCCATTTCAGAAAGTATTAGAGCGTAGTGCCGGGGGCCTCAAAGCTAATTTCTAACCTAGACTAATCATTCCAGAAATAATGACCTGCCGTTACTGCCTTGTGAATCAGACCCTATGATATTTAAAATAATTAAGATCAAAGCCTAAGTAGAAGGTCACTGAATTCACCAGTCATAAAATGTTAGTACAAAACTGTAGGCTGTACTTGTTTGCTTAACAATCTTTAACACTGAAGTTATAAAATGGCATTAAAAGGGACACAAATACCATCTTCAAAAATGTTGCTCTTCCCAAAGGAACTCCAGCAAGCCTGGAAGCCTCTCTGTGAAATGGTTATTCAAAGCAAAGGTGTTACTCAAAAGCCATTATACACATGAAAAGACCCAGTAACCGAAGAGATGGGCTGATGGGATCTATCGGCTTCCTGGCTACAATCCCAATAGATGAAGTGTAATGAAGATTTCCTTCCCCAGTTGTAGTGAGTTGGAAAAATAAGTGTGAAATGAATTGGTTTGTCTAGGCTGAGTTCCCAGGAGAAGGGTGTCTTTCATACCAATAGCTCTCACCCAAACTGGCAGGGTGCTTCAAGCCAAAGATTTAGACAGTCAAATAAGTGCTAATTGAGTTAGAGGTTTGGTTAGGAAGTGGGTTGACAATTAACTTCAATGCAGGTCCTTTAATGGCCCAACCACTAGTCTTGTGAGGCTTTGGTGTAGTGTACCAAGCAGAAGGCAGCTTCCTAATCCACTAGCAAGGCTTTGATTGAAATCCGAGTGTGAGACAGTAGAGATAGTGGTCATGGTGACTGAGGCAAAGGAAATTATGAAGCTGATATGAAGGATGGATCTATTCACAAGATTCTTCTGGAGATATACTGGTCTGCACAACCACAGTGGGGAGCTCCAAGGAAAAGGAGAATTGGATCTTTCAAAGAGGACAACACTAGTCAGTAGCTTTATGCTTCTATTTTCTGAGGTCAGTTCCCAGCAAGTTTTACTGTGAAAAAAATTAGCCCCAAAAGTACCCTACTCCCACATAGTATTTTTATTTAACAAACTCTTTTCATTAGGCTTGTTATTGCCAAACACCATTCCTACTGCTTTGCAAATTTTACCTCACTTATACCTCAGGACAACCTTCTGAGGTGAATAGTGTTATCATGAATTTACAGATGAAAAAATAGGCTCAGAGAAGTTCAAGAAGTAATCAGTGGCACATCTGACATGGTGGAGGGGCTCTGGGTTAATGTAGATGAAGAGCATGTTACAGGAGATAAAAGGAAGCCCATTTTTATTATTCTGTTTGGAAGGAAGGTAGAGATATAAAAACCAAGAGAAAATTTAATAGCCCTCTTCATTGCCCTTTTCCCACAAGTGCCAAAATGAAAGCCCATTAATAAAGCTTAAAACTGAAATTTGGTACAGATAAAAGCAAACCTCATTACCCAGTATGTAATTACTGGAGAAATCACAGCTGGGGCCCATCAATTGGGAAGGAGGAGGCTTGCAGATTCAGGCTGCTGATTTTCACAGAAGTTGTTGAAACCAAGCCACCACCGTCTCTTCCTTTACCGGTTGAAGCATCAGCCACTGCGTCATGGATGACAGTGGAAGTCTAAATGTGGAAAACAGATCCCAAGAGTCTTAAGGATTCAGGAAACTGAAGATTGAACGTGTGCTCCCTGCTAAGCAAACGCTTCCCTTTCCAAGTTCACTCCTTTCAAACCGTTCCTCACTTTTCTAACGCAAGACTATTTGCTCTCTAGCCACTCATGGTGAGTTCAACATTAACAGCCTCTGTGCTTCTCACACCTGTGCAAGTGTGTTAAATCACTTAATCATGTCTGACTCTTGTAACTTCATGAACTATAGTTCAGCAGGCTCCTCTGCCCATGGGATTCTCCAGGCAAGAATACTGGAGTGGGTTGCCATGTCCTCCTCCAGGGAATGGATCTTCCTGACTCAGGGATCTAACTGGCCTCTCTTATGTCTCCTGCACTGGCAGGTGGGTTCTTTACCACAAGCGCCACCTAGGAAGCCCCCTCAACCCTTCTGATCTCCTACAATACTCCTCCTCTACCAAACCTAAGATACTGAACTTGTCCCTCCTCAGGTTTGATACCTACCAGCTGCTAGACTACTCCCTTCATCTACTGAAGACTTTAGTATTGGGATCCCAGTCTTCTTAAATCAATTTGAAACATGAAGCAACTGACATGGCTGTTATCGGATCCCAAGCTGTCTGTCTGCTCGAAACCCATGACTTAGATTTACTGCCTTAATCTACTTCCATGACCATATCCTGAATTTCAGGACTGTTCCATTTCTGAAATTTTAGTTCCGTACACCCTTCCTTCTGAACACATTCTTCCATCTCCCTCTGTCTTTCTTCCAGTTCTAGCTGCTCCCCTTTCCCTCCATTCCAAGAGCCTCCTCCTGGCTTCCTTTTCCAAGCAGCCTAGCCATCCATCCTGGTGTGTCTTTTCAGCTTCCACTTCACCTGTTAACTCCTCTTGCCTGTCCTTTTACTGCACCACCAAATCCTAGATCAGTCCAAACGTAAGTTTCTTTCCTTTTACACGCAAGTAATCAAATACTGGGGGAAAGTACCATGTTACTTCACAGATGGGTGACACTGTTGAGAGGTATAGGACTTTGAAAACAGATCTATAGAATTATACAGTTTCCAGGAAACATGATTTAATCCCTGGCTTCTGGCAAGAACTGACTAATTAGCTTAAGACCCCCTTCCTCAGTGCCAGAGCTCATGAGAAGTTAGGCTCAACCCAGGTGGATAACAATATTACACTTTGGCTCACTTGGGCACAGACCAAATTCTCTTATACAATAAACTCTCAGGTTTAACAAAGTTATTTTATAGTTCTGAAATTTTATTGTATGCAATGCCATGTAAAATTAGTGACATTTGGGAATCTTTTTGCATTTTAGTGGCATTTTTTTTGAAATGAATTTGACCTATACAGCTAAATAATGTGCTTAATGATGGGGTCCAGTGATGGTAATGTAATGAAAGTAAAAGGCTCGAATCACATAGCCGCAAGTCAAAATCACAGCTTCAAAGGTTTGGGGCAATTCTTAAGGCTTAACTTCAAATATCTTTTTACTTAGCAATATTACTTAAAAAACAAAAGCAAAAACCTCTTGAACCTGTATTAATCGCTGTCTTTTTTCCAAAGATTTTTCAATTTCAAGTGCAACTTTTTTTTGTGCTAAACAACTCACACTAATAACTCATTTATCCAATATCATTCTACATTAGTTTAGCCATTTTTCTAAATTAAGTTATTCTCTGCCTAAATGTTTAGCTATTTCTTGAATCTGCAAAATTCTCTTGTTAAAACTCAATTACAGAACTTGTAACATCTGTTTGGCTGCTCAAAGAATTTTTGTTTCCCTCTAGTTTTGTCCATGTCCCCAAAGTTGAGGTGGCTAGAAAAATATCCTACAGATAAATTCATTGCTAAATTATAATAAATACATACTATTATTTCCAGGGTATCAGGAAGTTAATAATGGCCATGAAACATTTTCCTGAGAGGAGTCCCTCCCTAGTTAACACCAGAAAAAGTCTCTAAGAAGTAGTGAAAATAACATATTCCACTCAACACATGAATAATAACTCATTTGTCATTTTAAAAACTTCTCACATCACTTTTGGTTTCAAAGTCACCATTGTTAGCAAAACCTGATGAACAGGGTATGATCAGGGTCAAACCTCAGCTCTCAGCCAAGGGTGAGACCCCCATCTTCTCTGTTCCTCCAGATTCTATAGTAGGAGGTTCAAACGCCATAGTGCACGTGGAAGTCTTCTGAATGGAATAATGAGCTGGATCAATGGCAGAGCAAAGCCAACTGAGACTAAGAGAGTTTTGGTCACTGTCAGGAACATGATTCATCTTTTGCCACTTCTCACCTAGTGGCTATTGGCACTTGGGGAGTGTTGAATAAACAGATAAGTGAGCTCAAAATGAAGAAGCTCACTTTGATATTGCTGTCAAAGAATTAGTAATACAAAACAATTTTGCCCTCAAAGTTAGACACCCCTTTTTGTAAAATGTGATGCTTTTTTTTGGGGGGGGGGGTGCCTGTTTAAATCTGACTTGGTCACCAGAGACCTATCTGGAAAACAGAGTGGCAAACTCCCAAAATTATGCCAAAGGAGTTTTCCTTGGAAAACTGGTCATATAAATTGAACTTATCAGCCTCACATGTAAACATGTTAACTTTCAGAAGAAAAGTAATTTTAAAAATTACTTGCTCATCTATGTGAAACCCTAGCATACTTAAAAAGATAATTTATCCTGAAGACATAATGCTATACTATTAATTACTAATAGGACAGACTTCAAGTACTAGAAAGAGAAAATATCCAACAGCCTTGATTATATCATGTGAGAATTTACTGAAGAGACTGGGGTAGGTTTAATGTGTAAAAGAAAAAAATGAAAACATATGGAAACATGATAGACTCCATATTAATCTCTCTTCAAAATGATAATGCTAGAGAGGGTATGGAGAAAAAGGAAACCTCCAACATTGTTGGTGGGGATGTAAATTGGTACAACCACTATGGAAAATAGTATGGAGCTTCCTCAAAAAACTAAAACTATAGTTACCATATGATCCAGCAATCCCACTCCTGCACATATATCCAGACAAAACTATAATTTGAAAAGATACATTCAACCCTATATTCATAGCTGCTAGGTGTTCCTTGATAGATGAATGGACAAAGATATATATCCCATCCCCCCATCACACATCATTTTTCTGGTACTAATTCTCTGCCTTGGTTCAGGATGTCCCACCTACCACTCCTGTCCTTTTGTTTTATTGTCTTTCCTTCACTACTGAAACTTCTATATACCATCCATGGAATTCTATAGGCAATTTACAAACAGGAAAACAAGGAAAAATCTCCCCACTATTTCATGTTGATATTGATTTCTGCCTCTGATATCCAGAAAATGAAAGAGACTTAGGCATGTTAGTGAGAAAATCTAGGTTTTCTTGACTGAATTTTCCTAATAATATAAATTTTGATAGCACAGATTTGTTTCAGTTACACAATAATATGGACTCCACTAGGATTTCTGGTTTAGAAACAAGGAACCTTTCCCAAAGTTACAATTTTAGGGAGCAAGGAAAATAAGGTTCAGACTGTATCTATGTATCTATGATCTGTATACAGACTGTATCAGACTGTATCTATGATCAGACTGTATCTATTCAGATGTATCTACAGCTCAGCATCTAATCATTATGTTACCTTTCAATCAACCCACAACAGTTTAAAACTTCAATTCCTCCCTCTTTTCTCCCATTTCATTGTCCCTTCCATATAAATGATTGGAAACTCCTATTTTTCCTCTGAATTTCTTGGGTAGTGTCTCATCTTTGACAATTCCACCATCATGCCCATTCAAAATATTCTAATAATTCCCTGTGGACTCCAGAATGGAAGTTCTTTTTTTTTTTTTTTTTTTAAGTTGTTGCTTGAGGTGCTCAATGCTACAGTCTCTCCACAATTTAAGAGTAATTGTCATCATTTTTCTTGGGTTTGGGTGAACAAACTTTGTCAGCCCAGAGTGGCAACATATGTCATATCAAAGGGTTTTTCTTTTTACTGAGTCATAAATTTATTTGGATGAAAAGACAACAAAAGGGAATATTTTTGATTCATACTGCCCCCCGCCATGTCTGAGGTCTATTCACCCTCTCTAGAATATTTCTCACACTCAAACTTCTCACTTATCACTGCTTATTAAGAAGGCTTCCTCTCACTGAAGATGTTGGAACTGTACTCATCATTCAAAGTCCAACCCTTTTTCCTGCCCATGTGACTCTGTTGCTGTTTTTCCAAGCATAAGTTATTCTTTCTTCTTCTCACACTCGCTTAGGGTTAATTCCACTTCCTCAGAGCTTTATATCTATTGAGATTATTAGCAAGTGTTGTATTTCCCATTCTGGATGATAAGCTTAGAGAGGAGATCAGACCTCTTAGACATTTGTTGTACACTTTTCACATATCATGAACATTCAATAGATACCACAGAATTGCTAATTAAAAGTATAATAACTTGCTTTCCAGTATGGTATCATATGTGAAATAGTTAGAATTTATTTTTTAAAGAACACTACTAATTATCAATTTCATTTTTCAGAAAATGCACCTTATTGATTTCCCAAGTCAATAGCAATTTTGATTTCCACAAATCCCATGACATAGTGAAAAGGTCTTGGAAATTTCAATGCTTGGCATTAGTCACAACAGCTAATAAAACTCCCTTGTCAGAAAAGACACCCTGACTTTTGCTTCAGGAATAAGAGCTGACATACCAGGGCATGTTTAACAGGCGGTCATCCAGTTCATAAACCATACGTCCTGCTTCAGAATAGAACAAAAGCTCCCAGACAAAAAAGCACAAATCCTCATGATTTTCAAGGGTTTTATCCAACAGAACCAGCATTCTGCATAATTAGACACTGCCCAGTGTGAGACCAGGAGCTGTACTATCAGGGCATTCACAATTTCTTAATCTATCACAAGACTTCTCATCTGAGTGAGAGGCCATTTCACCTAGGACTAGAGTAGAGCAACTGAGCTGTCACCTGGCTGTTGTTGGCCTAGAGAATCCTGGAGGTTAATGCTCATTTCAAAGATAGAGCTCAAACACCCATTGCCCCACTTGCTCCCCTCCCCCTTCCTCCTTCTCTTCCCCTAAGCAATAATTTTCGGTGAATGAGTAGCAAAACTAGCATGGCATAGGATGAGAGTCAGAAAAGCAATCAGCACTTGGAGCATATAACTAGCCTTGAGATATAGTCTACAGACTGCTGAATATCTGTTAACTGAATATTTAATATTAACAACTTCTTTCTTATTTTTAAATATGAAAAAGAAGAAATGACACTTGAATAAATTTAATACACCAAAATAGTAGCTTCCACTTAAAAAGTTTGTGCTTGTACAGAAAAAGGTTCTATAATAACTTGGATTTTATTTAATTTCTTTTTTTAAATACATTTATAGAGAAATAGTGATCAGAAGAGGCCTTCTGTTTGGGGGCTCTATATTCTGTGCTTTGGCATTGAGGGGAATGTTTTAACCTGCTTTGTATCTCTCCTAGTTATCATCAAATTTGGCAGAATTCTACAGTCCATCCAGGAATATACATAATCAATAGATATTCCTTGTTATTACTTCCAAAGTCTGACAATTACTCTGTCAGTTTTTTTCTAATAAAAACAGTTCTTGATTGAATGCTTTGTCTAAGGCAGGCAGAAGTTAAGCCTATTATGTTCAGTATTTGTCTAATCACTCAATCAGCCCTGTGATATAATAGAATCATTACAGAACTCTCCCCTAATCAGAATTCAGGGCCAACATAAGTAACTAGTATGTTGCATGCTAAATATATAATAACTTCTCAAGCAAAAATTACCAAGTGTTTAAAAATATCAACTGTTTAAACAAAATCTGATTCTGGTGGGGATTGGGGCCAAAAAAGTACTCACATATGGCTCATGGACATGTCACTTGATGTAGCTTTCTTTAAAAGTCATGTGACAATACTTATTAAAATTAATAGTGCACATAGCTTTGATCTTGCAGCCTTACTCCTAAGACTTAATCCAGTAGGTATAAAAGCATAGGAAGCACAAAGGTACAATATGAATTCTACTCCACAAGGGGAAATGTGAAATAAACTCTGGCAGAGATAGACCATAGAAAATAACACAGCAATTGAAAGAAATAAGGTGATTCCACCCAGCCAGTTAACTTGAAGCTACCAAGAGAAAAGCAAGATGCAGTTTATATCCAACTTTTGTAAAGACATGATTAGAAGTTGTAGGGCAATGAGTCTCTTCTGTATGGCACCATTATAGCGGACACATGCCATTTCATATTTGTCAAACCCCATAGAATATACAACACAAGAGAGAAACCTAAGTATGGATTTTAGCTAATAATAATGTATTATTATTATATATCAACATTGGCGCAATTGTATGTTACCAATAGGGTAAAAGAGTTGAAAGGTATATGGAATCATTCTGTACTTTCCGCTCAATATTTATGTAAACCTAAAACTACTCATAAAACCTGTTAATTAAATATGATTAGATTAGAGACCACTACGTATGTATTTATTTAAAGATGTAAATATAACAATGAGCATAGAGAAAACTGTAGGATGTCAGACTCAGTTGCAGGTTGAAGAGGAAGAAGAGAGATGGATAGTGGAGTTAAGCCAAAAAAAAAAAAAGTTTTTTTTTTTAAATTTTTAAGCTTACAATAGGAAAACAATAGGCACTTTAGGATCTAATTCATATAAAATTGTGTGGGTGTGTGTGTGGGTGTAGAAGGGAAAACACATAGTTGGACAAACCCAGCTGGAATGTTTTTTCAAATACTTTTAGAATCCTTATTTCTACTCTGTCATAAATATTTCTCTCTTCAGCTCATCACCTTCAAACCATGAAACTATCATTAAGTGAGGAGCTGAATCTTTAGATGATGCTTCGCAAACAAAATCAAATATGAATTTGAAGTTGGTAGTGGTAGTAACTTACATCATGTTTTTTTTTTCCTTTTTATTCCACGTTCCAAAGTCAAACAAAATAACATTGAGTACAAGACAGCCTCAGAACTTCCATTGATTCCTTTTAAACAAGATTTTAAGATCTTGTTTAGGGGAGTCTATATCATACACACACACACAAACACACACACACACACACACAGAGCACCAACACGCTGAAATAAAATCCCCACCAAAATAAAAACTTCAGATATACAGATATATAGTAATTTAATCAACACCTTTGGAGACTGAAGTCCTGAACTCTTCTATCTGAATCTACTAAGTCTCATAGCTCCTGAGTACAGCATTCTCACCTACTGCTCTTGCAGGAGGTTTCACATACCTCAAGGGACAATTTCCAACCCTACCCTTCAAGGCACATTTTCCTCTAATTAAACTTAATCCCTATTACCTCCTGGTTGCCTTGAAGGGTTCGGTTTTCAAGAGCCACTGTGTTATCTGGTTTGCTTTCTGAGATAGTCACAAATGCTGCCGGTCTCACCCATGCTCGGCCTGCTGAACCTTGAAAAAAAAAAAAACGTGAGCAGGAAATAGCCAGGACCTCCTCAGCAGGGTTTGCGTGATGAGATGCAGCTCACAATTAGTTGCCCCTGCAATTTTCACACCTGGGGCTCTTGAGCTTGGAGGGTGCAGGTGGCCTAATGCAGGAGCAATTAGTTCCATGTCATTAATTATTTATATGGAGCTTATCACCCTGGGTTGGCAATTTTTGTTGACTCAGAACTGCAGGTGCACAAAGGAAAAGTGCATTTTGAATGCTTGGTGTTCTAAAAGGGAGAGAAAAATTTCGGTGTCTTAAAAGGTAGACAGAAAACAATGCCCCTTGGGGCTGACTATCTTTGGGGCATGTTCCAGGAAAGGTGGTGTCATTCATAGTGACCACAGGGTTCTGAGAGTTGATGAGTAATTTAAAATCGTGACTCACCATTGCTACAGGTGGATCTACTTTACTGACTCTTACAAACGTGTGTTTTTTAATATGTATTTTCCCATTTTTGGTGTTGAGGAAAAGCAAGGAGTGAGAAGCCACTGTCTTATCATTTTGATCCAATTATTTCTAGAAAGAATAGAAGCAGTGACAGATTTTATTTGCTTGGGATCCAAAATCACTGCAGATGGTGACTGCAGCCCTGAAATTAAAAGACACTTGTTCCTTTGAAGGAAAGCTATGATGAACCTAGACAACATACTAAAAAGCAAAGACATCACTTTACTGACAAAGGTCCATGTAGTCAAGGCTATGGTTTTTCCAGTAACCATGTATGGATGTGAGAGTTGGACCATAAAGAAAGCTGAGCATCGAAGAATTGATGCCTTTGCATTTTAATGCTGGAGAAGACTCTTGAGAGTATTTTGGACTTCAAGGAGACCAAACCAGTCAATCCTAAAGGAAACCAACCCTGAATCATCACTGGAAGGACTGATGGTGAAGTTCCAATACTTAGGCCACCTGATGCAAAGAGCTGGCTCATTGAAAAAGACCCTGATGTTGGGAAAGATTGAAGACAAAAGGAGATGAGGGTGGCAGAGCATAAGATGGTTAGATAGCATCACGGACTCAATGGACATGATTTTGAGCAAACTCTGGAAGATAGTGAAGGACAGAGAAGCCTGGCACGCTGTAGTCAATGGGATTGCAAAGAGCTGGACATGAATTAGTGACTGAACAACAACAACAAGTTCCTGGAAAACTTGGAGTACTAGAAATAACACCTTCTGGAAGTTCTTATTAACTTCTCCTGCAGAAGGTCCTGGTGAATCTAATTTCAATGATGCATATTAATACATAACTTCATTCTTACCTACTAGATTTCTCTTCTGTTGTTTAGTCACTAAGTCGTGTCCAACTCTTTGCCACCCCATGAACTGTAGCCCATCAGGCTTCTCTGTCCATGGGATCCTAGGCAAGCATACTGGAGTGGGTACCCGTACTTCTCCAGGGCATCTTTCTGACCCAGGGATCAAACCCATCTTGCCTGCATTGGCAGTCAGGTTCTTTACTATTGACCCATAGGGAAGCCCCCTTGATGCCTCTAACCTTGGCTTAAGCAATGCTGGGATATCATGACCCTGACTGACATGATGCTTTCCTTGTTATATTAATCTCATTAACCTTTCTCTGTTTTCTTACCCTGATTTTACCCTTACTGTCTAGTTCCAGTTACATATTTCTCCAAATGAAAGGGAGTGATACAGGTCATCCCCTCCACTTCCCCAGAAGATTTCTGCTTCAGGATTTTATTATGTGCTTAGAACACAGAACTGAACACAGATCTGGTCAATCTTTTGTACACTTTAATCTTCCTTCACAGTGGCTTGAAAGCAGAAACTCTCTGAAGCTAGTATCTCAATAGGAAACGATTTTTTGATGCCTCCTCTACATCAAGGTCAACTTTGCTGCTGCCTCCACTTCAGTGACTCAGTTCCTAGTGCAATCACTCACTGTGGCAAATTAACTAGGATCGAGTTAGGAGGCCCTCACAGGAGCCCTGCCATCTCCTAACTCTGCATTTCCAGCAATAAGCAGATGACCCTCGTGGTTTATGGGCCCACTGAGTAGCAAGGTTCTGGAGCATAAATGAAGACGCAGTTTCTCCCTTCTGACTGGATTACTTTCCAGTTTTATTGTCAAAGAGTGGTCTTGTGTCCCCTGATGAAAAAAAATGATGAACTCATCCCTACATCATACAATCTTTTTCTGTGAATTTTGTATTTCAAATTAATTTTCTACTCCACCCCTTTTTTTACTGTGAAAAAAATCTGGAATATATAAAAAATAAGTTATATATTGAGAAGAAAAAGTGAATGGTTGCAGCCGGGGAAGGTGCACCCTCCATCTTTGTCTTCCAACATGAAACATTGTGAATGGCAGAAGTTCTCAAAATGAGAGCATGACCAACATCATGAAACAGGCACTGCTTAGTCAAAAATCTAGAAGTTTCTGTGTTTATTTCACTTCTCTGAAATCATGAACAGCTTCAGTATAATAAATTTAACCCTAGTTGGGAAGTTATAAGGGTCCATCTCTGAACTCTGCCACAAACTTAGTTTGATCTACTTAAAAACTTGTGCAGCTCTGTCAAAGCTTGAGGCTACCCCCTCATTAGTAAAGTAGCTCTATAATTTATCCTTTAAACCAGAAACTCTTGAAAGTGCGAAGAGATGCTATTATAATTACACAGAGTCAAGAGGCATATATTGGGACTGACAGGCAAACTGAACCATGTTCCTAAGCAAACTGAGACTTTACTCTTCAGAAAATAAAGATTGGTTTGGACAGGGAAGAACTGCCTCAAGTGTCTTCCAGGTCTGAAATGTTTACATCAGGAACCCTACAATTTCCAAGCAAGAACTCATGATCTTGTCTTCTTTTGTAACTCTGAATAAGAGGAATTAATGCACATTCTCAGTTGTATCAATACCTTTTTAATTGTCTCAAAAGCATACTTGAGGCTTTAGGATATCAACCTAGGGGACACAGTGGTCAGGGTAAAGTCTGCAAATCCAAAAGTCTCAAATTCCTGGGTGCAAAAAACTGCTACCTCAGCAGCTAAAACATCCCACTAACCATGTGTTACTTTGACTTATTCAGAAATAACAAAGAGAGGCATTCCATCTAAGAGTGTTGTGCTATTTCATTAGAGGGTTTTATATTTTTTGTTTTGTTTTGTCTTCCCTATTAAGAACAAGGGTTATGTGATATCCTGAAAGGTGACGGTACTGTTGTGCTAAAAGGCTTGCAGCCTAATTCAAAAGTTTCAACAGACTGGAAAATTGTAGTTTTTCCTATCCTGAAACCCAAAGAAAATTAAATTAGAAGGAAAATGCAAATGATTAACATAGAGATAAACACAGAGAATAGCATCTTTCCTTTCTAAACATTTCTAACTCATAAGTGCAAAGTAAGTGTGTGTTCCAGACACTGGAGATATAGTCTATTTCACTTAACACCATGCTACAAAAAATAGTCCTTGGAAGTTCATCATTCTCAGCCTACCTCAGGTATAACATTAATGTAGAAAAACCTAAAATACATAACTTTTCTCTAGGAGATCAATGGATTTCTATGACTTAGAGGTTTTATTTCCCAGTAAGCCTCCTGGTCTGAAATACAACTTTCAAAAATTTACTTCCAATATCTAGATTATAGTTTTAAAAGACTGTCTCAAGAGTGCTGGAGAATCAAGAAGCAAAGAGACATTCCATGAGCACTAATATGTTCATGGTAGTCATCAATAATAAATGAAGCTTTGCTTTTAGGTTTCATGTATTTTCATCATCTACAGTATGTTTTTTCTACACAATATTGTTGAAATGTTAAAAAAAAAATTGGTAATTTATGCTATTAATTATCCATTCTGACAGAGTATTACAAGACATATTTAGGAAGAACTCATATTATGCCAAACAAAATGTGAATCTCATGATATGCAAAATAATAATGCAAAGTGAAACAAACACAAAATGATACATAATATGTAAAATGTAGTAATAGAAGTAAAACATTAAAAATTAATATTATTAATTTTGAGTAATAGGATCAGTGTTTTTGTTTTTCATACTTTTCATATATTTACATGTTTTTCATAAGAGGGCATAAATTATTTGAAAGTGGAAAAAATTATAAATATTATTTTCAAATTGTATGGCACAGGAGATGAAAAACTACCCAGCAAAATGTCAGATGTCTTTCATCTTCTATTTAACAAGTCCCACTGGTCAAATGATCAGAGGCCATTAAGAAATAGAAAACATAAAAAAAGTTACAGTCTTTGTAATAACACAATACATTTCACACCTTTAATATTTACCAACTCCTGGAGCCTCAAATAAGCAACTATGGAAAAACTTGATGAATATGCATGACACTATCTTTGCATAATATCATAAGCTGTTATATATTTCATATACAATTTTAATATAAATTCAGCTACTCTTCATCCACTATTAAGCCTTCATTTAAGACCCTACTAATTTAAAAAATTATCCAAGGGCACAAAACTTGTTTACTCTGATTAAATATTCACAATAATCATTTTGTAACCATATACTTCCACATTGAATTTTTCCTCTAAAGTTCACAACATTTTATCGCCTTTGAAACTGAACTCATTTATTCCCCAAATTCTGGAAATATGTTGGTAAGTGGCAAGAAGAAAAAGTCTGAGCTCATCGAAGAAATCCAAATGTTCAGATATGTTGACTAGGAATCCAATGACAGCTATGAACAACCATTTTTTAAATAAGCCTATACCCTCTTGCCCCACTTCAAGACTAATTCTGTAGATAACTTGAATGTTTCCAAAAGCCCAGGGGCCTTCTCTTCATTTGCTAGTAGACAAAACCTAGTATAAAGATAATGCAGAATATGTGGTTTTGAAAATGATGATTGTAATGACTAAACAACTCTACACTCTGCAAGAATCCTCTTTAATGTGAAATATCACCATAATCAGTTTTAAGTCAAAGGTGATTTTCCTTTGTAATTCTTTTTACCCTATTTTATTCTGACAATTCATCTCCTTCAGATAAATTCTGTTATCTGGGTCTGAGAGAAAAAATATACATAAGTATTTTTATATTTTGTAAATATATATTAGATTGGCAAACAAGTTCCTTCACGTGTTTCCATGACATCTTACAGAAGGACCCAAATGAACTTTATGGCCAACCCAATATTATTTTGCTAAGCATTACTTTTGTTCTACTAGTTCTCAAAGCAATTCAGAATCTAGAGTTCGAATGAGGATCTGAGACATGGTCAACATTAGCAATCGATTGTTTAGACAAATTGATAATGTAAACAAAAGTAAAGGTGGAAGGTGTTCAAATTTACTTAAGAGAGCAAATTGTTTTCAAACACGTTTACAACCACCCAACTGTATACAGTGTGTTAATTATAAATGATCCTTATCTATTCATTCAACCAAGGCTAACAGAGTGTTTCTTTGGAATAGCTCAGGAGTCTGCTATTATTCTGACTTTATACTTAAAACATTAAAACCACATTTCTCTTATGAAATACTCCTACGTTCTGATTTTTTCATAATCATACTGATTACTTCACAGTTATTTCATATTAGAAATGTAATGCTCTCTAAAACATACCTGCATAATGAGATATACTTCTGTATAAATATAAAACATTTTCTTTTATAAAAATAGTTCTGGGGCTTCCCTGGTGGTCTAGTGGTTAAAAATTCACCTGGCATTGAAGGGGACATGGGTTCAATCTCTGGTCCAGGAAAATCTCATATGCCATGGAACCGTTTAGCCTGGGCTACTAAGCCCAGGCACAGCAACTACTGAAGACCTTATGTCTAGAATCTATGTTCCACAACAAAAAAAGCCACCACAATGAGAAACCCTGTGCACCACAACGAAGAGATGCCCCTGCTCACTGCAACTACAGAAAGCCCACATGCAGCAACAAAAATCCAGGGCAGCCATAATTAAACCTTCAAAAAAATATATAGTTACAGGAAAAAAAAAACCTAGCCAATTCACCTAAACATATATTTAAGTATTTCTAATTGTACTACTTATGTAGTGAAAATACAAAATAAGTTATTAACCAACCTCACCAAGATCTAAAATAAAGTTTGTGAGAGATGTGTGTGTGAGAGCAAGCAGATTCATGTGTGTGTGTTTGTGTGAGTATATGTGTGTATGAAAGTGTACATGGTGTGTGGGTACCTAACTGCAGGACTATAGCGTCGCCATTCATTTACCAAGTATTAAATAGAATCCCCTTGTACATGAGATACCTTCAAGATACTTGGAATACTTCACAGAGAAAAATCAAACAAAAATACTTACCCTCATGGAACTCCTGTTGAGGGAAATAGACAATAAGCATTAATCATAATTAATAGGCAATTAGGTCCTTTGGAATACAGAAAATGTAGAGCCAGACATGGGTTATGAGCAATGCTAGGAGTTTGAGTGGGGGGAACAGGACACAATTTTAAAAAGTGTGATCCATGTAGACTTCCTTGAGAAGGTAGTATTTGAACAGATAATAGAAGGTGGTAAAAAATTTGACCATGCGCAAATCAGGGAAAAGCAGTCCAGGCAGAGGGAACAGACAACATAAAGACCCCAGCACACTCCAGACATCGCAAGGAGCCAGTGTGCTGACATGTGTCGAACGAGTGAAAGGAGAGTTGGAGCTCAGAGGTTAGAGATAAAGGAGTGAGGTCATAATAGGACCTGACAGGTGATGGTAAGACTCCAGCTTTTCTCAGATAGATGGGTAAAGCGCCAAGCCACATGGTCTAGCAATTAGCACATGAAGAAATAATAGTCATAATTAGTTGCTACTATATATTCTGTAGTATATCCATGATGGAATCATTATCCTATTTAACAGATGACTAAATGGAAATGCAAAAATTTTGTTACTTAGAAGTTTAAACGTTAATTACAGGCAAAGTCAACCCGATAGCTGGACCTCCTACAATGAGCTTTTATAGGTGCAGAAGGAAATACAGCACCCATCTCCTTAAAAATATGACAAGTTGTTGGTCTTTGAAAGCAAGTGAAGTGAGACGAGCCCTCACATTTGACTAGAATTGTATCTCAGGAAGATATTCAGACTCTAAGTGGGATAGAGGCAAGAAGTTTCAGGAAAATTCTCACACTCCTGCTTTCACAAGAACATGAAAGTTTCATTTTTTAGAGGTGCCCTACGAAGCCTGTGCTACAACCACGTGCTCACATTTTTTGTATTTATTTCCTTTGATGCATTGTGCTGGTTAAAGTCTCACTAAGTTTTTCAGTTTATAACATAGTTTGGAGCTCAGAGTAGACCCAAGCACGTGGTGAATTCAGCCTTACTCATGATGGCTTGTCCCATCCACAGCCTGAAAAGGATGCCCTTCCAAGGGTCTGCATCATATGGAACACATGTTCCCTCAAGAACACTTGCTCCCAGTTGATCTTTCTTCAAAAAAAGTGTCTCTTGAAACTGAAAAAGAAAGCATGAGATCCTTATTGTGCATATGACAAATCCAAGCATGGTTCACTCTGCCATATTTTCTGTCATGACTCTAGCTGTGAAATCACAGAGATCAGTGCAGAGTTACAATTCCCTCTCTCTGAGATGGAATCCATTAAGAAATGGGACTTTCCATCTGGGAGAGTCAGTGCAAGTGAGGCCCACTGACCGCAGCTGCTGCTAGCTTTCAACACCATGGTTTATTTTATTCTTACATGTTGGCAAATAACCTCGTCATCCCTTCCTAGCTTTCTGATTCTCTACACAACAGGTCAAATTAGTTATCACTTGCTAAGTCTTCTAAGTATTCCATGACACTTGCCTTCAGAGTTGTTTTAAGAGGCTCATATGGGCAGGCAAGTCAGAAAATAACTCTAACAAATGCTGGCAAACCACTGTTCCCTCGATGTAAAGGAAAAGATCTACAGGCTGTTAAAAGAAACTTACTCTGAGTAATAGAGTATTGGATTGTAGTGCAAATCAATGTTGACAGAAGAAAGAAAATGGGCTTTTGAAGAGGTAGGGTAGAGCAGTAAGACACAGTTTTAAAAAAATAAATAGCAGTCTTTTCCCTTCTGCACACAATGGCCTGTCACCCTCCTAGTTATCTGCAGAGACCTTGACCTCCTGTCTTTTCTTTTCCCCCCTGTTCTATTGCACTCACTGTTGCCACCTGCTGGTGACATAGTATGATTGAAAGACAGTAGGTCAGGATGTTAGTCACTCAGTCGTGTGCAACTCTGCAACCCCATGGACTGTAGCCCGCCAGGCTCCTCCACGTCCATGGAATTTTCCAGACAAGAATCCTGGAGTGTGCTGCCCTTTCCTTCTCCAGGGGATCTTCCTGACCTGGGAATCGAACCCAGGTCTCCTACATTGCAGGCAGACTCTTCACTGGCTGAGCCACCAGGGAAGTCCAAAGTACAGGATGTAATTGTTGTTCAGTTGCCCAGTTGTGTCTGACTCTTTGTGACTCTATGGACTGCACCAGGCCAGGTCTCTTTGTCCCTCACCATCTCCCAAAGTTTGCCCAAGCTCATGTCCATTGCATCAATGATGCCATCCAGACATCTCATCCTCTGATGCCCTCTTCTCCTTCTGCCCTAAATCTTTCCCAGCCTCAGGGACTTTTCCAATGAGTCAGCTGCTCACATTAAATGACAAAAACACTGGAGTTTCAGCTTCAACATCAGTTCCTCCAATGAGTATTCAGTATTGATTTCCCTTAAGATTGACTGGTTTTATCTCCTTGCTGTCCAAGGGACTCTCAGGAGTCTTTTCCAGCACACAGTTCGAAGGTATCAATTCTTTGGCACTCTGCTTTCTTTAGGATCCAGCTCTCATAACTACATGTGACCACTGGGAAGACCATAGCCTTGACTATACAGACCTTTGTCAGCAGAGTAGTGTCTGCTTTTCAACCCACTGTCTAGGTTTGTCATATCTTTCCTGCCAAGAAGCAAATGTCTTCTGATATAATGGCTGCAGTCACCATCCACAGTGATTTTAGAGCCCAAGAAAAGGAAATCTGTCACTACTTCCACATTTCCCCCCTCTATTTGCCATGAAGTAATGGGGCTGGATGCCATGATCTTAGTTTTTTTAATATTTAGTTTTAAGCCAGCTCTTTCACTATCCTCCTTCACTGTCATCAAGAGGCTCTTTAGTTCCTCTTTGCTTTCTGCCATTAGAGTGGTATCATCTGCATATCTGAGGTTGTTCTCCCGCCTCCTCCAGCCCAGCATTTCTCACAATGTGCTCGGTGTATAGATTAAACAAACAGGGTGACAGCAGACAGCCTTGTCACACTCCTTTCTCAATCTTGAGCCAATCAGTTGTTCTGTACAGGGTTCTAACTGTTGCCTCTTGATCTGCATACAGGTTTCTCAGGAGACAGGTAAGACAGTCTGGTATTCACATCTGTTTAAGACCTTTCCACAGTTTATTATGATCCACACAGTCAAACAAAGGCTTTGAAGTAGTCAATGAAACAGAGGTAGATATTTTTCTGGAATTGCCTAGATTTCTTTATGAGCCAGCAGATGTTTATTATGATCCACACAGTCAAACAAAGGCTTTGAAGTAGTCAATGAAACAGAGGTAGATATTTTTCTGGAATTGCCTAGATTTCTTTATGAGCCAGCAGATTTTGGCAATTCCTCTTCCTTTTCTAAACCCAGCTTGGACATCTGGGAGTACAGGATGGGGATATACATATGGAAAGCACAAACTGTAAGCTTAAGGCCAAATAAGAGTCTTCATACCCTGGGGACTCAGTCTTCCTTGAGATAGAAAAAGAGTCTTGAAAGCAGAGGGGAAATTCCTATTGACACTCAGCTTTGAAGAAGTTCTGCTATGTTTCAGTCTTACTTTTTTCAACAATACAAAAGACTCAGTTGCTTGCCATTGTCTTCCTTTCTAAGGAGTATGTGAGACATACCTCATTCTGATCACTGGAAATAAAAAATTTATATCGGTGGAGGAGCCAAGATGGCGGAGGAATAGGACGGGGAGACCACTTTCTCCCCTACAAATTCATCGAAAGAACATTTGAACGCAGAGCAAACTTCACAAAACAACTTCTGATCGCTAGCTGAGGTCATCAGGCGCCCAGAAAAGCAGCCCATTGTCTTCGAAAGGAGGTAGGACTAAATAGAAAAGATAAAAAGAGAGACAAAAGAGCTAAGGATGGAGATCCGTCCCTGGAAGGGAGTCTTAATAAAGGAAGTTAAATACCAGGAAACCCTCACACTGGCGGGTCTGGGGGAAATTTTTGAATCTCGGAGGGCAACCTGACTGGGAGGGGAACAATAAATAAAACCCACAGACTACAAGCCTAAAAGCAACTCCCAGCAGAAAAGTACCCCAGACACCCGCATCCGCCACCAGCAAGTGGGGGCAGAACGGAGAGGAGCGGGCGGCATTGCTTGGGGCAGAGTCCTGGCCTGAGTGCCTTGAGGACAATCGAAGGGAGCTTTTGTGAGTTACCAACTTAAACTGTGGGAGAGCAAGAGAGAGAGAGAGAGAAAATTAACTGGCTGGAACACACTGCCGGCCCGTTCGCAGAACAAAGGGACCGAGAAAGTCCTGAGAAGAGCTCGCAGGCTGCAGACCGCCCCAGCCCTGCCGGAGGCAGGAGGCAGTGGGGAGGGGAAAGGGGGCAGGCTCTGCCCCAAGGACCGCATCCCCTACCACACTGCAAACAGGCCTCCAGTTTCTAACCAAAGACTTCCTGAGATTCTGGATGGTCGACATCGATCGGGAGGGTTGCTGCGAGACACAGGGCGCACGCACCTGACCGGCGCGGGCAGGGACTGGGGCTGGGGATGCGGAGGGGAGAAGGTGCACGCACCCGACTGGCGCGGGCGGAAACTGAGACTGGGACCGTGGAGGGGAGAAGGCGCGCTGCACCCGGGGAGAGTGCGCCTGTCAAGCTCCTGGCTGCCTGAGCTGCTTGAGCCACGCTTCTGTGGCACACCCGAGGGCTGGAACCACGCACAGCGCAGGGCACGCTCCATATAGAGCAGCTGGGAGCCTGAGCAGCATAGACGGGAAAGAAGTGCCAGCCCCTCCCCGCAGCATGATGAAACTAGCAGCCTGAATAAGAGACCACCTCCACCCGCCTGTGTCAAGGTAGAAATTAGGCACTGAAGAGACCAGCAAACAGAAGCCAAATAAACAAAGGGAACCTCTTCAGAAGGGACCGGTGCAACAGATTAAAATCTCTGTAGATAACACCGACTACACCGGAAGGAGCCTGTAGATATCGAGACGTGTAAGCTGGAACGAGGAGCTATCTGAAACTGAACCGAACCCACACTGACCGCAACAGCTCCAGAGAAATTCCTAGATATATTTTTACTTTTATTTTTTTAATTAAAATTTCTTTTCTTTTTTCTCTTTTATTTTCTTTTAAAATTCTCTATTATCCCCCCCATTACTCCTTAACTTTCATTTTCATAGATTTTTATGATTTTTTTAATTAGGAAAAATTTGTTTCTTGTTTTTTTTTCTTTTTCTCTTCCTTTTTCTATTTTTCTTTTTCTCTTATTTCCTTTTAAAGTCCTCTATTATGCCTCTACTACTCCTTAATTTTCATTTTCATTACACTATGACCTTGCAAGAAAAAAGAGAGAAGCCCTATTTTTAAACCAAACTTCATATATATTTCTAAAATTTTTTTGTGTTTTTGTTTTTAATATTGTATTTTTAAGATATTTTTTATTTTTAATAACCTCTACTCTAGATTTTTAATCTTTGTTTTTCAGTATATGATATGAATTGTGGACATTTAGGAATCCGATATTCAGTTCCCATTTTTATTCAGCAGTGTGTTGATTACTCTCTCCCAATCTTGACTCTCCATTTTCTACCTCTGAACACCTCTATTTCCTCCTTCCCCCTTCTCTTCCCAATCCAATTCTGTGAATCTCTGTGGGTGTTCTGGGCTACGGAGAACACTTTGGGAACAGACAACTGCGTAGATCTGTCTCTCTCCTCTTGAGTCCCCCCTTTTCTCCTCCTGCTCATCTCTATCTCCCTCCTCCCTCTCCTCTTCTTCATGTAACTCTGTGAGCCTCTCTGGGTGTCCTTCACAGGGGAGAATTGTTTCACCATTAACCTAGAAGTTTTATTATCAGTGCTGTATAGTTGGAGAAGTCTTGAGACTACTGGAAGAATAAAACTGAAATCCAGAGGCAGGAGACTTAAGCCCAAAACTTGAGAACACCAGAAAACTCCTGACTACATGGAACATTAAGTAATAAGAGGCCGTCCAAAAGCCTCCATACCTACACTGAAACCAACCACCACCCAAGAGCCAATAGGTTTTAGAGCAAGACATACCACGCAAATTCTCCAGCAACGCAGGAACATAGCCCTGAACGTCAACAAACAGGCTGCCCAAGGTCACACCTAACACATAGACCCATCTCAAAACTCATTACTGGGCACTCCACTGCATTCCAGAGAGAATAAGTCTAGTTCCATGCACCAGAACACTGACGCAAGCTTCCCTAACCAGGAAACCTTGACAAGTAAATCGTCCAACCCCACCCACTGGGTAAAACCTCCACAATAAAAAGGAACCACAGACCTCCAGAATACAGAAAGTCCACTCCAGACACAGCAATGTAAATAAGATAAAAGGCAGAAAATACCCAACAGATAAAGGAACATGAAAAATGCCCACCAAGGCAAACAAAAGAGGAGGAGACAGGGAATCTACCTGAAAAAGAATTTAGAATAATGATAATAAAAATGATCCAAAATCTTGAAAACAAAACGGAGTTACAGATAAATAGCCTGGAGATAAAGATTGAAAAGATGCGAGAAATGTTTAATAAAGACCTAGAAGAAATAAAAAAGAGTCAAATAAAAATGAATAATGCAATAAATGAGATCAAAAACACTCTGGAGGGAACCAAGAGTAGAATAATGGAGACAGAAGATAGAATAAGTGAGGTAGAAGATAAAATGGTGGAAATAAATGAAGCAGAGAGGAAAAAAGAAAAAAGAATCAAAAGAAATGAGGACAATCTCAGGGACCTCTGGGACAATGTGAAATGCCCCAACATTCGAATCATAGGAGTCCCAGAAGAAGAAGGCAAAAAGAAAGGCCATGAGAAAATACTCGAGGAGATAATAGCTGAAAACTTCCCTAAAATGGGGAAGGAAATAACCACCCAAGTCCAAGAAACCCAAAGAGTCCCAAACAGGATAAACCCAAGGCAAAACACCCCAAGACACATATTAATCAAATTAACAAAGATCAAACACAAAGAACAAATATTAAAAGCAGCAAGGGAGAAACAACAAATAACACACAAAGAGATTCCCATAAGGATAACAGCTGATCTATCAATAGAAATCCTCCAGGCCAGAAGGGAAAGGCAGGACATACTTAAAGTAATGAAAGAGAATAACCTACAACCTAGATTACTGTACCCAGCAAGGATCTCATTCAGATATGAAGGAGAATTCAAAAGTTTTACAGACAAGCAAAAGCTGAGAGAATTCAGCACCACCAAACCAGCTCTTCAACAAATGCTAAAGGATCTTCTCTAGACAGGAAATGCAGAAAGGTTGTATAAACGTGAACCCAAAACAACAAAGTAAATGGCAACGGGACCACACCTATCAATAATTACCTTAAATGTAAATGGGTTGAATGCCCCAACCAAAAGACAAAGACTGGCTGAATGGATACAAAAACAAGACCCCTATATATGCTGTCTACAAGAGACCCACCTCAAAACAAGAGACACATACAGACTAAAAGTGAAGGGCTGGAAAAAAATATTTCACGCAAATGGAGAACAAAAGAAAGCAGGAGTCTCAATACTCGTATCAGATAAAATAGACTTTCAAATAAAGGATGTGAAAAGAGACAAAGAAGGACCCTACGTAATGATCAAAGGATCAATCCAAGAGGAAGATATAACAATTATAAATATATATGCACCCAACATAGGAGCACCACAATACGTATGGCAAAAGCTAATGAGTATGAAAGAGGAAATAAATAGTAATACAATAGTAGTGGGAGACTCTAATACCACACTCACAACTATGGATAGATCAACTAAACAGAAAATTAACAAGGAAACACAAACCTTAAATGACACAATGGACCAGCTAGACCTAATTGATATCTATAGGACATTTCACCCCAAAACAATCAACTTCACCTTTTTCTCAAGTGCACATGGAACCTTCTCCAGAATAGGTCACATCGTGGGTCATAAACCTAGTCCTGGAAAATTCAAAAAAAATTGAAATCATTCCAGTCATCTTTTCTGACCACAGTGCAGTAAGATTAGATCTTAATTACAGGAAAAAAAATTGTTAAAAATTCAAACATATGGAGGCTAAATAACATGCTTCTGAATAACCAACAAATCATAGAAGAAATCAAAAAAGAAATCAATATATGCATAGAAATGAATGAAAATGAAAACACAACAACCCAAAACCTATGGGACACTGTAAAAGCAGTGCTAAGGAGAAGGTTCATAGCATTACAGGCTTACCTCGGGGAACAAGAAAAAAGTCAAACAAATAACCTAACTCTATACCTAAAGCAATTAGAGAAGGAAGAAATGAAGAACCCCAGGGTTAGTAGAAGGAAAGAAATCTTAAAAATTAGGGCAGAAATAAATGCAAAAGAAACTAAAGAGACCATAGCAAAAATCAACAAAGCTAAAAGCTGGTTTTTTTTTAAATAAACAAAATTGACAAACCGTTAGTAAGACTCAAAGAGAGAAGAACCAAATTAACAAAATTAGAAATGAAAATGGAGAATTCACAACAGACAACACTGAAATACAAAGGATCATAAGAGACTACTACCAGCAGCTCTATGCCAATAAAATGGACAACTTGGATGAAATGGACAAATTCTTAGAAAAGCATAACTTTCCAAAACTGAACCAGGAAGAAATAGAAGATCTTAACAGAGCCATCACAAGCAAGGAAATCGAAACTATAATCAGAAATCTTCCAGCCAACAAAAGCCCAGGACCAGATGGCTTCACAGCTGAATTCTACCAAAAATTTAGAGAAGAGCTAACACCTATCTTAATCAAACTCTTCCAGAAAATTGCAGAAGAAGGTAAACTTCCAAACTCATTCTATGAGGCCACCATCACCCTAATTCCAAAACCAGACAAAGATGCCACAAAAAAAGAAAACTACAGGCCAATATCACTGATGAACATAGATGCAAAAATCCTTAAGAAAATTCTAGCAAACAGAATCCAACAACATATTAAAAAAATCATACACCATGACCAAGTGGGCTTTATCCCAGGAATGCAAGGATTCTTTAATATCCACAAATCAATCAATGTAATACACCACATTAACAAATTGGAAGATAAAAACCATATGATTATCTCAATAGATGCAGAGAAAGCCTTTGACAAAATTCAACACCCATTTATGATTAAAACTCTCCAGAAAGCAGGAATAGAAGGAACATACCTCAACATAATAAAAGCTATATATGACAAACCCTCAGCAAGCATTACCCTCAATGGTGAAAAATTGAAAGCATTTCCCCTGAAATCAGGAACAAGACAAGGGTGCCCACTCTCACCACTACTATTCAACATAGTTTTGGAAGTTTTAGCTGCAGCAATCAGAGCAGAAAAAGAAGTAAAAGGAATCCAGATAGGAAAAGAAGCAGTGAAACTCTCACTGTTTGCAGATGACATGATCCTCTACATAGAAAACCCTAAAGACTCTACCAGAAGATTACTAGAGCTAATCAACGAATATAGTAAAGTTGCAGGATATAAGATTAACACACAGAAATCCCTTGCATTCCTATACACTAACAATGAGAAAACAGAAAGAGAAATTAAGGAAACAATACCATTCACCATTACAACAAAAAGAATAAAATACTTAGGAGTATATCTACCTAAAGAAACAAAAGACCTATACATAGAAAACTATAAAACACTGATGAAAGAAATCAAAGAGGACAGAAACAGATGGAGAAACATACCATGTTCACGGATTGGAAGAATCAATATTGTGAAAACAACTATACTACCCAAAGTAATATATAGATTCAATGCAATCCCTATCAAGCTACCAATGGTATTTTTCACAGAACTAAAACAAATAACCTCACAATTTGTATGGAAATACAAAAAACCTCGAATAGCCAAAGTAATCTTGAGAAAGAAGAATGGAACTGGAGGAATCAACCTGCCTGACTTCAGACTCTACTACAAAGCCACAGTCATCAAGACAGTATGGTACTGGCACAAAGACAGAAATATAGATCAATGGAACAGAATAGAAAGCCCAGAGATAAATCCACGAACCTATGGACACCTTATCTTTGACAAAGGAGGCAAGGATATACAATGGAAAAAAGACAACCTCTTTAACAAGTGGTGCTGGGAAAACTGGTCAACTACCTGTAAAAGAATGAAACTAGAACACTTTCTAACACCATACACAAAAATAAACTCAAAATGGATTAAAGATCTAAATGTAAGACCAGAAACTATCAAACTCCTAGAGGAGAACATAGGCAAAACACTCTCCGACATAAATCACAGCAAGATCCTCTATGACCCACCTCCCAGAATATTGGAAATAAAAGCAAAAATAAACAAATGGGACCTAATGAAACTTAAAAGCTTTTGCACAACAAAGGAAACTATAAGTAAGGTGAAAAGACAGCCCTCAGATTGGGAGAAAATAATAGCAAATGAAGCAACAGACAAAGGATTAATCTCAAAAATATACAAGCAACTCCTGAAGCTCAATTCCAGAAAAATAAATGACCCAATCAAAAAATGGGCCAAAGAACTAAACAGACATTTCTCCAAAGAAGACATACAGATGGCTAACAAACACATGAAAAGATGCTCAACATCACTCATTATCAGAGAAATGCAAATCAAAACCACAATGAGGTACCATTACACGCCAGTCAGGATGGCTGCTATCCAAAAGTCTACAAGCAATAAATGCTGGAGAGGGTGTGGAGAAAAGGGAACCCTCTTACACTGTTAGTGGGAATGCAAACTAGTACAGCCACTATGGAAAACAGTGTGGAGATTTCTTAAAAAACTGGAAATAGAACTGCCATATGATCCAGCAATACCACTTCTGGGCATACACACTGAGGAAACCAGATCTGAAAGAGACACATGCACCCCAATGTTCATTGCAGCACTGTTTATAATACCCAGGACATGGAAGCAACCTAGATGCCCATCAGCAGACGAATGGATAAGGAAGCTGTGGTACATATTCACCATGGAATATTACTCAGCCATTAAAAAGAATTCATTTGAAACAGTTCTAATGAGATGGATGAAACTGGAGCCCATTATACAGAGTGAAGTAAGCCAGAAAGATAAACACCAGCACAGTATACTAACGTATATATATGGAATTTAGAAAGATGGTAATGACAACCCTATATGCAAAAGAGAAAAAGAGACACAGAAGTACAGAACAGACTTTTGAACTCTATGGGAGAAGACAAGGGTGGGATGTTTCGAGAGAACAGCATGTATATTATCTAAAGTGAAACAGATCACCAGCCCAGGTGGGATGCATGAGACAAGTGATCGGGCCTGGTGCACTGGGAAGACCCGGAGGAATCGGGTGGAGAGGGAGGTGGGAGGGGGGATCGGGATGGGGAATACATGTCTGATGGCTGATTCATGTCAATGTATGACAAAACCCACTGCAATGTTGTGAAGTAATTAGCCTCCAACTAATAAAAATAAATGAAAAAATAAAATAAAATTAAAAAATTAAAAAAAATTTATATCTTGCTATATTACTTTTGTATCTTGATAACTGTAAGCTTTCAATGTAATAGAACTTGACCTCAAATCAAAGATGGTTTTTTATTTTCCCTAATCCAATTGTCAGGGCAAAAGATAACCTCTTCTTTTTCCAAAGAGTTTAAGCATAATGAGGTTCCAGTACACCCACATTATTTAGAAAAGAGCCCTCATAAGTATATATATGCATATAAAATCTAGAAAAATGTTACTGATGAACCTATTTGAAGGGCAGGAATAGAGATGCAGACATAAAGAACAGACTTGTAGATAAAGCGAGGGAAGGAGAGCATGAGATGAATTGAAAGAGTAGCACTGAAACATATACATTGAGTGAAAGTTGCTCAGTCATATCTGACTCTTTGTGACTCCATAAACTGTATGTAGCCCACCAAGCTCCTCTATCCACTGGATTCTTCAGGCAACAATACTGCAGTGGTTTGCCATTTCCTTCTCCAGGGTATCTTCTCGAACTAGAGATGAAACCCAGGTCTCCTGTATTGTAGACAGATTATTTTACTGTCTGAGTAACCAGGGAAGCCCCAAAACCTACATATATGTATGTAAAATAGATGGCTAGTGGGAAATTGCTATATAACACAAGAAGATCAACCCAGTGCTCTGTGACAATCTAGAGAGAGAAGATGGGAAGTGGGAGGGAAGTTCAAGAGGGAGGGGACATAGGTATACTTATGACTGATTCACATTACTATATGGCAGAAACCCACTCAACATTGTAAAGCAATTATCCTCTGATTAAAAATTTTAAAAAGGAGTATATATATGTACAAACATACCTGGAGAACTCAGGGTAAGCAAGTTGTTTGAAATAAAGCAAAGAAATTTTTAAAGGCCCATACTGAGCTATAATTTGCAAAGGAATATAAAATGGAGATACATTTCTTCTAGATTTTTCCACGCTCATAAATAGCCAATGCCATGGTACATGTTTCCTTGGAAATTCAGACACATTGGAAGTTGCTGTGCATAACTACACATGTGTAACTTACACATTTATGGTCACTCAATAAAATGGTTTCAGATGAAAGAATGCCTAGTGTCAGGAAGTTCAAGAGTTAAGATCCCTTAGCAATCTTAATAAACACTCACAGTGCACAAACGCTGCATCATAAAGAGATTTAAAAGCTTTCTTTGGTAGGAATGCCTGATATTGAATAGACTCAGCATGGACAACTTAACACTTGTGTGTACTTTGAGTTTTAATGTGTAAGGTGAGTTTGTTTTAATATAGATATTAATTTTTCATTCCCTGGTCAAGTTCACAATAAGAACAACAATCTCGAGGGGCCCAAGGCCACATTCTGCACCCTTCTCTTCTCAATACACTTCCTGAGTTACCATACCCTGTTCCACAGTCTTTAAATGCCAGGTATATTCTAGATATTCTGAAATCACTTTCCTCTTTCTTGATTTCACTCATCTGAGAAATAATTAACATCTCAAACCTAACATGCCCAGAGCAAAACTCTTAATCAAACCTGCTCTTTTCTCTAAATCTCCTCTCCTCTACAAAGGGCATTAAAATCCCCCCAGATGCTCAAGTGAAAGTTCTGGGAGCTAACTTTGATGAGACTCTACTCTCACTGCTTACACAGGACTTCTTGTTAAGTCCATAGGCATTGAATTTTCTAAAATTTTAATTCTCGCCCTCTCCACTGATTCCACCTAGATTAGTCTTCTATTTGGCATAATGAATGATTCTAGAACAGAGTATCTTAAGACAACCAGCATTTATTACCTCAATAGGGTTTTTGAAGGTCAGGAATCTGGGAGGGACTTTGATGGGTGATTCTGGCTCCAGTGTCTCATGAGGTTGCAAACTGTTGGCCAGGCTGCAGTCACATAAGCTGGGGAAGGATGTGTCTGAGGTCTTTCAGGTCGTTGCTGTCCTGCCTCAGGTCTCTGCTGGCAACAGACTGGAAGTTTCAGTCCCTTGCTTCATGGGTTTCTTCTTAGGGGAGCTCACAACATGAGAGCATGTTTCTCCCTGAGTGAGAGAGCTAAGGAAGAGAGACCAAGATGGAAGCCATAGTCTTGGTAACCTCAGAAGCAACAGAATATCATTAACGCTGTATTCTATTGGTCACATTGACTAATTGTGGGACAATGAAAGAAGTTACTAACAAAAAATATAAATATAAGATACCTGGGATATTTTGTGGATTCAGTTCCAGATCACTGCAATAAAGCAAATATCACAATATAGTGAATGATACAAATT
The DNA here is from genome assembly GCF_963930625.1 of Muntiacus reevesi. Classification (NCBI taxonomy): domain Eukaryota; kingdom Metazoa; phylum Chordata; class Mammalia; order Artiodactyla; family Cervidae; genus Muntiacus; species Muntiacus reevesi. The sequence continues at coordinate 47,974,466 of NC_089250.1, read as the reverse complement.
TTTTGGTTGCTGAGGGCATGTAAAAGTTATGCTTATACTATACTGTAGTCTATTAAGTATGCAATAGCACTAAGCCTAAACACAACAATATACATATTTTAATTTAAAAATACTCTATTGCTGAAAAATGCTAACCATCATCTGAGCCTTTGGTGAGTCTAATTTTTTTTTTTTTTTTTTGTGGTGGAGAATCATGCTTTGATGTGGATAACTGCTGACTGATTAGGAGTGGTGGCTGCTGAAGGCTGGGGTAGCTGAGGCAATTCCTTAAAATAAGACAATGAAGTTTGCCACATGGATTGACTTTTCCTTTCACCAGTGATTTCTCTGCAGTTAGCAACATTATTTGATAGCCCTTTACACAGAGTAGAACTTCTTTCAAAATTGGCCAATCCTCCAAAATCCTGTTGGTGCTTTATCAGCTACATGTATGTAATATTCTGAATCCTTTATTGTCACTTCAACAATCTTCACAGCATCCTCACCAGGAGTAGATTCCATCTTATGAAACCACTTTCGTTGCTCATCCTCAAGAAACTACTCCTGCTTCATTCAAGCTTCATCATGAGATTGCAGCAGTTCAGTAATGTCTTCAGGTTTCACTTCTAATTCTAGTTCTTTTTTCATTTCTAGCACATCTGCAGTGGCTTCCTTCACTGAAGTCTTGAAGCCCACAAAGTCATCCATAAAGGTTGGAGTCAATTTCTTTCAAACTCCTGTTAAAGTTATTATTTTGACCTCTTTCCATGAATCACAACTGTTTCTAGCGGCATCGAGAATGATGAATCCTTTCCAGATGATTTTCAATTGACTTTGCCCAGTTCTCTCAGAGGAATCACCATCCATGGCAGCTATAACCTTATAAAATGTATGTCTTAAATATTAAGACTTGAAAGTTGAAATGATTGCAGAATGGATGTTGTGTTAGCAGACATGAAAACAACATGAATCTCACTGTACAGCTCATTAGAGCTCTTGGGTGAGAAGGTGCATTGTCAATACTATTTTTGAAAGGGATATTTCTATTTGAGCAATAAATAGGTCTCAACTGTGGGCTTGGTATATTCAGTAAATCAGGTTGTAAGTAGATGCACTCTCATCCCAGCTTTGTTGTTCCATTTGTAGAGCACAAGCAGGGTAAATTTAGCATAATTGTTAAAGGGCTTAAGGTTTTCAGAATGTTAAATGAGCACTGGTTTTCAACTTTAAGGAACCAACTGTGTTATCTCATAACAAGAGAGTTAGCCTGTCCTTTGAAGCTTTGAAGTCAGGCATTGACTTCTCCTCTCTAGCCATGAAAGTCCTACGTGGCATCCTATTTCAGTTGAAGGTCTTCATTAACTATCTTACTTAGATCTTCTGGATAACTTGCTGCAGTTTTTACATCAGCTCCTTGCTGCTTCACCTTGCACGTCTATGTTACGGAGAGAGGTTCTTTGTGTAACCTCAGGAACCAACCCTGCTAACTTTGGGCTTTTCTTCTGCAGCTTCCTTTCCTCTCTCAGCCTTCATAGAACTGAAGAGATTTAGAGCATTGCTCTGGATTAAGCTTTGACTTAAGGGAAAGTTGTAGCTGATTTGATCTTCTCTCCAGACCTCTAATTTTTTTTTCCATATCAGCATAAGGCTGTTTTGCTTTCTTATCATTTGTGCATTCTCTGGAATAACACTGTTAATTTCTTTTAAGAACTTTTCATTTCCTTTACAACTTGGCTACCTATTTGGGACAAGAGGCTTAGCTCTTGGCCTATTTAGGCTTTCAATATGCCTTCCTTACTAAGTTTAATCATTGCTAGCTTTTGATTTAAAGTGAGAAATGTACTACTCTTTCTTTCACTTGAACACTTAGAGGTTATTGTACAGTTATTAATTAGCTTAACTTCAATGATGTCATGCCCAAGGAAGAGGAATGCTCTAGGAGAGAGAGGGGCTTCCCCGCTGGTTCAGTAGTAAAGAATCCACCTGCAATGCTTGACTGGAGACATAGGTTTGATTCCTGTGTTGGGAAGATCCCATGGAGGCAGGCATGGCAACCGACTCAGTATTCTTGCCTAGAGAATCCCACGGACAGAGGAGCCTGGCAGACTACAGTTCCTGGGCTTACAAAGAGTTGAACATGATTGAAGCAACTTAGCACACATGCATGCAGGAGAGACGGAGAGAGATGGGGAACAGTTGGTTAGTGGAGCAGTCAAAACATACACATTTATTAAGTTCACTATCTTATATGGGTGTGGTTCATGCTGGCCCAAAGCAATTACAATAGTAATAGCAAGGACCACTGATCACAGATCACCATAACAAATGTAATAATAATGAAGTTTGAAATATTGCAAGAGTTACCAAAATGTAACACAGAAACGCAAAATGAGCAGAAGCTATTGGGAAAATAGTGCAGATAGAGCTGTTTGACACAGGGTTGCCACAAACTTTAAATTGTTAAAAAATAAAAGAAAAAAAAGCAATATCTGCAAAGGACAACAAAGTGAGTAGTAAAATGAGATATGCCTGTACCAAGAGGTGAGAGTCACTGGGGGCAGATGTAGAGGCTGGCTACCTATTACACAGCCCATGTCTCCACTGGGCTAAAAGAGCTTCCTAATCCATCCCATCTCCCTACTACTTTTCCTGACATCTCTAATCATTAACCATTCAGAAGTCAGAATATCGTTTTGAAAACATAAATCAGATATTGTCATTCATGTATTAGTACTTCAAACCTTTCAATGGCATCATATTTTACTTAAAGTGAGACCTAAACTCTTACCTGATCTTGCCTACATGTCAGCCTCAATGACCATCACACCCATCCACCATGGTCATGCTCCTGTTCCTCTAACATAACTAGATTGGAGGGATTCAGACCATAGCTTAAATGTCACTTCTAGAAACACCACCCAACACTACCCTATCTAGAATACTCATTCAGACACTCCCAGGTCCAATTGTCATCCCTGACCCAGTGCTGACACAACACAAGTGTGCTTCTTACCTGCTGAAACTATCGTGATTTTGTATGTAAGAGCAAACAAAAAGATCTTGGTATCAAGGAATGTGGCTTCCTCCCATCTATAGGGATTATGAATAGCTGATCTATAGCAGGCATGGTAACCATTTCCTTCAAAGAGAAGCAAAAGGATCTAGAAATGCTACATGGTCATAAACTGACCAATGAGAGGCAAGGGGATGTACACTGGGGTCTTCCCTTCCCCTGTAGAAGACAGCATCATTATCTCCACTGTTTTTCTGAATGTGGTTACCATGAGGAGGTAATGTCCAGAGCTATGAGATAAGCAACCACTTTGTGACTATGACATAAGTGGCAAAATAAGGAAAACTCAATACCTAAGAATCATAAAATGGGAAAGTACAAATTGCCCAGGACTCTGATCTTTGAGAGATACCAAGGGAACATTTCATGCAAAGATGGGCAAAATAAAGGACAGAAATGGTATGGACTTAACAGAAGCAGAAGATATTAAGAAAAGGTGGCAAGAATACACAGAAGAACAATACAATAAATATCTTCATGACCCAGATAATCACGATAGTGTGATCACTCACCTAGAGGCAGACATCCTGGAATGTGAAGTCAAGTGAGCCTTAGGAAGCATCACTATGAACAAAGCTAGTAGAGGTGATGGAATTCCAGTTGAGCTCTTTCAAATCCTAAAAGATAATGTTGTGAAAGTGCTGCACTCAATATGTCAGGAAATTTGGAAAACTCAGCAGTGGCCACAGGACTGGAAAGGTCAGTTTTCATTCCAATTCCAAAGAAAGGCAATGCCAAAGAATGTTCAAACTACTACACACACTAGTAAAGTAATGCTCAAAATTCTCCACGCCAGGCTTCAACAGTACATGAACTGAGAACTTCCAGATGCTCAAGCTGGATTTAGAAAAGGCAGAGGAACCAGAGATCAAATTGCCAACAACTGTTGGATCACCGAAAAAGCAAGAGAGTTCCATAAAAATATCTATTTCTGCTTTATTGACCATGCCAAAGCCTTTGACTGTGTGGATCATAACAAACTGTGGAAAATTCTTAAAGAGACGGGGATACCAAACCACCTGACCTGTCTCCTGTGAAATCTGTATGCAGATGAAGCAACAGTTAGAACTGAACATGGAAAAACAGACTGGTTCCAAATCGGAAAAGGAGTACATTAAGGTTGTATATTGTCACCCTGATTATTTAACTTATATGCAGAGTACATCATGAGAAACACTGGACTGGATGAAGCACAAGCTGGAGTCAAGATTGCCGGGAAAAATATCAATAACCTCAGATATGCAGATGACATCACCCTTATGGCAGAAAGCAAAGAAAAACTAAAGAGCCTCTTGATGAAAGTGAAAGAGGAGAGTAAAAAAGTGGGCTTAAAACTCAACACTCAGAAAACTAAGATTATGGCATCCAGTCTCATCACTTCATGGCAAATAGAAGGGGAAACTGTGGAAACAGTGGCTGACTTTATTTTGGGGGACTCCAAAATCACAGCAGATGGTGACTGCTGCCATGAAATTAAAAGACACTTGTTCCTTGCAAGAAAAGTTTTGACCAACCTAAATAGCATATTGAAAAGCAGAGACATTACTTGACCAACAAAGCTCCATCTAGTCAAAGCTATCATTTTTCCAGTAGTCATGTATCAATCTGAGAGCTGGACTATAAAGAAAGCTGAGTCCCAAAGGATTGATGCTTTTGAACTGTGGTGTTGGAGAAGACTCTTGAGAGTCCCTTGAACTACAAGAAGATCCAACCAGTCCATCCTAAAGGAAATCAGTCTTGAGTTTACATTGGAAGGACAAATGCAGAAGCTGAAACTCCAATACTTTGGCCACCTGATGTGAAGAACTGACTCATTGGAAAAAACCCTGATGCTGGGAAAGATTGAAGGCAGGAGGAGAAGGAGATAACAGAGGATGAGATGGTTGGATGGCATCACCAACTCAACGGACATGAGTTTGAGCAAGCTCCGGGTGTTGGTGTTGGACAGGGAGGCCTGGTTGCTGTGGTTCATGGCGTCACAAAGGGTCGGACACGACTGAGTGACTGAACTGAACTGAACTGATTTTTGAATCAGTACACATTTGTTTATCTACCAATATCTAGACTCTTTTGCAAGTAAAATAATTACAATTCCTTTTCATTATGATCATTCTGCTTATGTCTTTTGTTACCTGCTAACTGATAAATTCATTCACAAAGAACCTTCCTGCTAAGTGAGATTGCTTACACATTAAAATCTTAGACTCTAACATAGCGTATACTGATGACACAGTGTGGTAATTTTGATGATGAAATACCTGATGACAAAGAACTAACAGAATGATTGAGACCTATAATTTTCTTGCTAAACTTTCTTGAAGATCTTAAGTGGTAGCAAATGAAGCCTGAAGTATAAAAATAACTTGCTTTATAAGCATTTCCATGGAAAAGGCTCCTTTAATAAACTTAAGAATTATGAAAATGAATCTTTAATGAGCCTGACTACTACTGAAAAATAGTAGTAAGTGTTTCACCTCAGTGATCTGAGCTTGTAAATGATCTGACCTAATAATAGAGCCTGTATTATTAACCCCATTTCCCAGATGAGGAAACAGAGGCTCCAGCAGGTGAATTTGCCCAACATCACCCAGCTTGCAAAGCAGAGCTGGGATTTGAATCCAAGTTTACTGACATGGTATCTACAAGCTTAACTCGAATATCACCCTGCAGCCTCCAGCAGGGATGCTCAGCCCATCATCAACTCCCTTCCTTCACTTATCTTTTGATCTGTGGAGGCAGTATCTTGGAATATGTCTCATCTGAATGAACTGTGCTTCCATGCCTGAGGTGCATCTTCTACTTGGTCATCTTTTGGCATCTATATCATAAAGAGCACACACTGAATGAAATTTAGATACAGTTGCTGTTACTCACCCAGAAGGAGTACTTTAAACTTTCTAAAGCTTATTAAATACCCAGCATGATAAGGAGAAAGGCTTGTACCTTGAAGTTGACATTTCATGCCATAGCTGTTCAGTTTGTGATAGCTTTTCCTATCCCTGCCATGTTTTTGGTCAATATTCAATTTCAGCAGAATCCCTTGCCCACTTAGCTGACCTCCCTTTCACACACTTCCCTCACATACTCCTGACTTTTCTCCACATAACAGCCAGGGTGACCCTTCTCAAATGTTAACCAGATTACCTCATCCTTCCACCCATATTATCTTATACATCGGTCAGGGTAAGAACTGCAGTCCTTGAAGCTGCTGACCTGGTCCTCTAAAATGCTGGTCCTTTTGCATTTTGATCTCATTGCCTAAGACACTTCCCTTTGCTGGCTTCTTTTGGATAAATTGATCTCCTTGCTTTTCCTCAAATAAGTCAAGCAAAATTATATCTCAGGGTTTTTGCATATGTTGTTCCTTCTGTCTGGAAAGCTGTTCCTACTGCTACCTTCATGTCTTACTCCCACTATCCATATCTCTGCTCAAATGCTTGAAATATCAATGAGGCCTTCATTGGACACCATATATAAAATAGTAACTCTTCCCCTTGAATACATACACACTTCCCTTCCCTTGTGTGGGCCTTTTATGCACAACATGATACAGTGTAAAATGCATTTGTCTACTTGCTTACTGACTGTCTTCTCCCCATTGACATATAAGCACCTCAAGAACAGGGAATTTGTCTTGTTCAGTGTGTTTCCAGAATTCAAGATGGCTTATCATGCAAGAAGTGCTCTATGAATCTTTGTTGAATGAATAAATATTAAGTGAATTAATGAATAAACAAATGCATCTTGAATAGTAAAGCCTCATTACTGTTCTGTGACTTAGTTTTTTCATCCGTGAAAGAAATGAGTGCAGATTTGAGAATCCTATGCTTTCTAGACAGTATATTAAAAAGCAGAGACAATACTTTGCCAACAAAGCTCTATCTAGTCAAAGCTATGGTTTTCCCAGTAGTCACGTATGGATGTGAGATTTGGGCCATAAAGAAAGCTGAGCACCAAAGAATTGATGTTTTTGAACTGTGGTGTTGGAGAAAACTCTTGAGAGTTCCTTGGACTGCAAGAAGATCAAACCAGTCAATCCTAAAGGAAATCAGTCCTGAAAACTCATTGGAAGGACTGATGCTGAAGCTGAAGCTCCAATACTTTGGCCACCTGCTGCAAAGAACTGACTCATTGGAAAAGTCCTTAATGCTGGGAAAGAGTGAAGGTGGGAGGAAAATGGGAGGACAGAGGATGAGATGGTTGGAAGGGATCACCGACTCAGTGGACATGAGTTTGAGCAATCTCCAGGAGTTGGTGATGGACAGGGAAGCGTGGCATGCTGCAGTCCTTGGAGTTGCAAACAGTTGGAGACAACTGAGTGACTGAACTGAACTGATGCTTTTTCCTTGTTCTCTTGTGCTGTATAAACCAAAATACAGGCCTGCCTTCAGCTTGAAAACCAAAGGGATGCCCATCAACCCAGAAACAAGAACTCTGGACCTTCCACCTTTTGATTCCTGGGTGGCCCTGGGCAAGTGATTTAAATCTATTCTTTAAATTATTCATTTATGAAACAAGGCTACCACTTAACCTCCCGCATTATAGAGCTAGGAGCGTTAATTAATGCTTATAAAGTATTTCCTGATTAAAAGATTCAATTAAATTGTTACTATTAGGTAAATGAAAGTGAAATAATGAGACTGTTCTAGGCATTATAATTCATACATGAATTTCAGATTTGAAAAATAAGAAAAAACCATTACCTACATTCTTAAATGATCCACAAAATGTTCCACTCAAAGACAGTATTCCCCAAATTTTAACGATCTAAAAAGAAATTCAGTTCCAAAGAAGTAGGATGCCAACTCCTCCTAACCTAGAATGTTCTTTGGTTGTCAAATCTAGTTCTCTATGTGATCAAAATTACAGTTCAAAAATTTATCATTGAATCAAAATATATATTTTAACTCACTGTCTATCTTATACATCTTATCCTCATAGTCAAAAGGAAAATAAATATTTTAGAGCACAAATATTTTCAAAGAAAATGTATTTTATCTGTCCATATTTGTGACAGTCAAGATCATTCAAGAAGAAGAATATACAAAGAGCTGTATTTTTAAAACTAAACTATGAAATAGAGCTGTAGCTCTCCTAACTGGGTAACTTTAGGCAAGCTGCTTTTTGGGAGGTGGCCTTCTTTGGTATGCAGATTAATATTATATCTCTTTTCCCAGAAACATGCACATAGATGAAGAATTTTATGTATAATTTCAGAGGTTTAGAATATCTTTAAGATTTATGCATCCCAAACAAAGTGAACCAGGTTAATAAAACTATCTGAGGAGATGGACAAATGGGTTCCAGGGTTGACATGAATTCCCCATATTAAAAGAAAAATTTCCATAGAATATCTAGTGATCTAGTAAGACTATTTACAAGACTTTTTGTCCATGAGTTGGACAGCATCCAATCTAGAGACAGAAAGAAGCTTCAAAGAACCGGACAAGGTGAGAGAATTTTATAAACAGTGAGTAGTATAAAGGAAGTTATACTGGTCACTTGCTAACTGGTTAAAGCAGAGTGACTGGGTAATTGAATAGATTTTCCTGCAAAAAATGTCAAGAATCACCTCTACAATCTAACTGAAGGCAAAATTGGATTGAATGTAAAGTGAGACACTGTTTAGATTTTGCCATTCTCCAACGGTTTACATTAATATAGACTAAGCAACAATTTTTTTTCTTGTATTCAGGTTTTCATAGAAAAAAGACAAAAATTAGTCATTTAAACATTTTGTCAAAGTGTTCAGTTTGATCAGATTGTCAAGGAAGGGACAAATTCTTACCCAAAATGAGAATTTAGGGGCATAATTTTTTTGTACATTATTTAACCATGAGTTGCCCTTCTTTCTCTCTTTCCCTTTAACCCTGGGCCATTTAGCCTCCTCTCTCACCATGGAAAATTAGTAGGTGAGGTCTTATTACCCTCAGCTTTCTCTTTATGGTTTCTCAGTGCTCCTGAAATACACTCACAAGGGAAGGAGTTCATTATCATCTTATGCATTTGTAACTCTCTACATAACTTTTCAAAGTTCTTGAAAGGGCATATTTTAAGAGCTTTCATACTCTTAGTTCAAGTTCACATGTTAATGGGCACCAATAAAACCAGAGTTTCAGGGGTTTTCTTCTACTTGCAGGATATTTTATTGAAAATAAATTCCAAAGGATCTCCTTCTTCCTCACCTAATGATGAGTTACTTTTCTGCTGTTCTTTAAATTGACAACAGTTTATTTCATGTGGAAGACAAATTTTAATTTTCTTATTGGCAATGTTAGCCCCAGTCCTATGGAAACTCTGTAACCAAATCCTGCTGAACTTCAAAGTCAGATTCCCTGGAGATACGCTGTTCCTCTACTGGATCTCCAGGTTGTGAAGTCAGTGCAAGAGTTTTGTTTTGTATAATTGGTCTCCGGTTCATGGATCATCCATCTGGTGGCTCTATGGTGGGGCTAATAGTGACCTCCTCCAAAAAGACTTATGCCACACACCACGCCTTCCAGGACTGATGTCAGTGACCCTGTCCCAGCAGCTGACAAAAGTCTGTAGAGTCAAAGCTATGGTTTTGCCAATAGTCATGTATGGATGTGAGAGCTGGGCCATAAAGAAGGCTGAGCACCAAAGAATTGATGCTTTCAAGTTGTGGTGTTGGAGAAGACTCTTGAGAGTCCCTTGGACAGTAAGGAGATCAAACCAGTCAATCCTAAAGGAAATCAACCCTGAATATTCATTGGAAGGACTGTATCTGAAGCTGAAGTTCCAATACTTTGGCCACCTGATACAAAAAGCTGACTCATTGGAAAAGACCCTGATGCTGGGAAAGATTGAGGGTAAGAGAGGAAGGGGGTGACAGAGGATGAGATGGTTGGATGGCATCATCAACTCAATGAACATGAGTTTGAGCGAATTCAGGGAGATAGTGAAGGATAGGGAAGCCTGGCGTGCTGCAGTCCATGGGGTCTCAAAGAGTCAGACACAACTGAGTGGCCGAACAACAACAACATCAGTCCAATGACAATCTTACGTGTTGAACCATTTTTCTTTCAAAGGAGCTTTAGGATAGGTCAAGTCTTCATGTTAGAGAAGGGAGATAGAATGACAATGCAGTAGACAAGAAAGAGATTAGAAAGACAGTCAGAAATTCTAAGATCTTGCCAAAGCCCTATTTCAGAGTAGTCACACGCATACAAGTAGGGAGCAGCTACCCGGTAAGTCTCTGTAAATGGTGGCAGCAGTGTGGAGTTGACATGAACTCTGGATGAGATCTTGGTTCTAGCTCGTACTCTGGCCCATGAGACTGAGAGGATTTGTTTCCCTGTAACTTAGCTTCTTTCTCTGTATAAGAGGGAATTGTGTTAGTTGGTTTCTATTGATGATTACGGGGCTTCTCTGGTCGGCACAGTGGTAAAGAAACACACCGCATTGACAGTTACAACTCTAAATGTTGCTTCTGTTAGGATCTCTGTGTGTGTATGTGTGTGTGTGTGTGTGTGTGTGTGTATGTTTGTGTGTGTGTGTGTGTGTGTGTGTTCAGTTGCTCAATCACATCCGACGCTTTGTGACCCCATGGACTGTGGCCCGCCAGGCTGCTCTGTCCATAGAATTTTCCAGGCAAGAATATTAGAGCAGGTTGCCATTTCCTACTCTGGGGAATCTTCCCAATTCAGGAATTAAGCCCATGTCTTTTGTGTCTTCTGCATTGGCAGGCAGATTCTTTACCACTATGCCACCTGGGAAGCCCCTGTTAGAATCTAATGAAAACCTGGGGGCAATTAGAGAATATAAATCAGCAAGACCAACTCAGTGCTCAATGGATGCCCACCCAGGACAAAGGCATGGGTGCTTTAGTGTTGCCAACCTCTTTTAAAAGTTATTAGATGATAGCGCTGTTGGTAAAATTTGCAGTACATGTTTCAGTGCTTTTCCAAAGGTTACAGAAAATTGAAAACAAACAAAACACTCTTGCATCTATCTTAAATTGAGTTTTCATAAAGGTAGAGGTAAAAAATTGTTCAGAATTTATGCCATTTATCTCTCGCAGGAGGAGGAGGAAAAATGACAACTCACTTCAGTATTCTTGCCTGGAAAATCCCATGGACAGAGGAGCCTGATGGGCTACAGTCCATGGGGTTGTCAAGAGCTGGACATGACTGAGTGACTAACACACATCTCTGGCAGACCATGCCAGAGGTCTGCTGTTTTCCTCTGCAGTCAAGTGTAAATGTGTGGTAGTAGCACATCAAGAATGAAATGCTGCCATTTTTCTGTAATTGTCTAACTTGGGTCCATTTTATCTCAAAAAAAAGTATCTTATAAGATAAACTATAAGGTACATTATAAGATAAACAGTTATAAAATGATGTTCATAGATTTTCAGGGTCTGTTTCAATGAAGAAAAATTACTCATTTCCTGATTCATACTCTCTTTTAAAAAGATCAGTTTGATATCCACACAAACTGAATGCGTATTTTATTTTCACAGAAACTTCTCAAATTCCAAATGATCAAATTTGCTTGTAAATTATAAACCAGGTTCATCATTTGGTAGGTTGAAGAATTAACAGATATTAAAAAAAAAAAAAGCCAGACATAAATTTAAACTAAAGGTAATTAAGATATATTGTGTTGATGAGAAAACCTCTTATAATAAAATAAACCTGAACATTGTGATTTTTGTTCCAATATCATGAACATAAACATTTTTTTCTTTCTGATTTTCTAATAGCCAAAGCTACACTATAGCTGTAATGATGCTTTTAAACTAGTCTCTTCTACAGGGTTTAATTTTATTATCCTGTTGTAGTGTATTGAGCACAAGGGGGCACTGAAGGAGTGAACAATCCCGCCTACCACACTGCAATTGCAACATCTAAATGTTTGTTTACCTTTCTCTCTGCCACATTGTAGTAGTTACCTTCTTCTTATTTATTTTTAAAAATTAGCTGTAAAGTGTTTGTGCAGCTACTCTTGTCACAGGAGGGAAAAATAGACATGGACATTTTCTAGTCCACTAACAGCACCATCTTGAATGAACTTTTCTGAGAGTACACTGTTGTATAGTCATGAAACAACATCACATTTTACTAAAATGCCAAACATATGGCAAGAGTCCACCAGCTATACCGTTCCTTCTTGCTACTTCTTACTATTGTTGGAGGCAGCTACAGACATTTCCCAGCTTCCCTAGAAGATCAGTGCAGATAACAAGATGGAAGAGGAAGTTGCTTTGTGTAGGAGAGTTATCCAAAGAAGCCTGGCCTAACAGGTAGGAGTCTTCTTCTTCGTCCTTCTTCCTGCCTAGAGAGTCAACGCCACATCTGGCCATACCACAGCTTTCAATTCTAAACAGATGATGGAATAGAAAGAAAGAACAAGCTTAAGATCTTGGTGCGCGCATGTTAAGTCGCTTCAGTTGTATCTGACTCTGCGACTCCATAGCCTGTAGCCCACCAGGCTCCTCTGCTCATGGGATCCTCCAGGCAAGAATACTGGAGTGGGTTCTATTCCCTCCTCCAGGGGACCTTCTGGACTCAGGAATCCAACCCATGCCTCTGCAGTGCCAGCATTTCAGGCAGATTCTTTACTTCTGAGCCACCTGGGAAGTCCTAAGACCTTGGTAGGAATTTCCACTTCACTCCTGCTCTGCTTCCTTCCAAATTGCATGATACATAAAAGAAAAGAGTCTTTTATCTGTTTGAATTTCCTATGGTTTGAATCTGTAAAGATTTTAAAATAAAAGTATTTGAAAACTACAATTCCCAAGTGATACATCCTAAAAATATAGTGGTTAGTACTGGAGATTCTTAAAGTATATGCAGCAAAGGAATTGAACAAAAGGAAATATTTCATTGACTCTCCATCTAATCTCATGAGAGATAATGTATGATTATGAAAATTCATGAGCTAAAATGTCTTTTATACATCTTTTAAATTTAATTGGACAAATATAAAACATAAACTCATTCCCTGAAGAAAAAGTTACACATTGATTACAATAAATTACAATTCTTTTATAAATTATGCTGTTCCATCTGGAGAAGGCAATGGCAACCCACTCCAATACTCTTGCCTGGAAAACCCCATGGACGGAGGAGCCTGGTAGGCTGCAGTCCATGGGGTCGGGAAGAGTCGGACACAACTGAGCGACTTCACTTTCACTTTTCACTTTCATGCATTGAAGAAGGAAATGGCAACCCACTCCAGTGTTCTTGCCTGGAGAATCCCAGGGACGAGCCTGGTGGGCTGCCATCTATGGGGTCACACAGAGTTGGACACGACTGAAGCGACTTAGCAGCAGCAGCAGCTGTTCCATCTACAAAAGCAATGGCCCCTGTTAATGGGGTCAATGCAAAGCTTTGTCCATCCCCACGGCTCAGTGGAATGGGCAGGCAGTTGCAAGTCCAAAAAAAAAAAAAAAAGAAATTACTCTCAGTACCCTGGTCAGCAGTCTCACCCTCACTATTCACTATTTCAAACACCCTTAGTTCTCACACTACCCTGTCCGGGGACCCTCACTATTTCAAACACCCTTAGTTCTCACCCTACTCTGTTCGGGGACCCTGTCTCCAACCCTTCTGGTAAAAGAAGACTGTTATTTAGTTGTTAAGCTGTGTCCAACTCTTTTCAACCTCATGGACTCATGGACTACAGCCCTTCAGATTCCTCTGTCCATGGGATTTCCCAAGCAAGAATACTGGAGTAGGTTGTCACTTAAGCCAAATATTCCAAAGCAGCTCCTTTTAGACAAATATCCTGGGTTTCTGAGTCTATTTTGCCCATGAAATGTAAAACTATTCTTATGATACTGGTTAATTGAAATTTTAAACTTCCCCACTGTTTGTATTAATACTATTCTATGTTATCTCAATGGATGGCAAATTTAACCTCGAATTTTTTTTTTTAATGAGTGCAAATATATTTAAATGGGAATCTTCAAATTATCAAAACCTGATGCTGTGTTTTTGGACAATCCAGTCAAAGAACATTGTTATTGCAAAGTATTAGTCATTGTCTTACCAAACAAAGGAGGAGGATGAAGCTGTAATTACTAGATGAGGCCCAACAGAATGCCTGATTCTATGGGAAAATGACAGTGCTTAGAATTATAGGCCATAATTTATTTTCTTCAGTTGAAAGGAAAGGTGCTTTATGAAAAGGCAACATTCTGGAGAGAAGGTGAACTTATGTCCAGAGACCAACTCTGAAGATTCTGCTTGGCCATGACAGATTTTAAAGGGAAAACTGAGGGGAGGGGGGAAGAATCTCGGTAAATCATTGAGGTAGAAGGTTGGGTTCTGCATCCTTCTCCATTGCCTGCAGGCTGACTGACTCTCTTCAGATGTTATCTTGCCTACGTGATCTGCCTGAAGGACTGCTAAGGGGACTGTTGCTGGTAGAGAGCTGATTATTTTTTTAACTACTTCATTCTTCATTCTTACTTCTTTTTATCTAGAAAAAGAATCAACAAGTTAGGCAAGGCATGGTGTCCATTCGAGAGAGCAAAAGCCAGGAGTTAGCTCCAACTGCTTAGTGACCTCCTTCCTATATTAGCTTCTTTTAAGGTTAGAGGGGAACAAAAATGGCAAAACAAGGAAAGTGGCGAAAGAGTTGCTTTCATGATGACTCTACTTCAATTTCAGGCCACTTCAGATGATGCATCTCCTAGTTGCAACTGCCCTTCAGCCTTGCAATGAACTCATGGACACCTTATTTTCTATGCTTGACTTTGTCTCATTGTTTGGTCTTTGCCTTTCTGTCACAAGGTGGCTAGCCTGGGTCTTGACAATTATCCAGTTCCATCTTGCATTATATGGAATTGCTCCTGGGAGGTGGCTGAAAAACCAGGCACTAAATCCCCCAGTTCCCTTTGCATCTAGTTATGGTCAAGTTCTTTGGAATGCAATGGAACTGAGCTGACATGGTCACTGGGAAAAAAAAAAAAAAAAAAAGACTATCATTAACCCCAAAATGCCTTGACAAATTGAATGGAAATGACATGGCCTATGGGAAATAAATCATATCTTACTATAACTTCTTTAAATGGATAGCGAATTTGTATCTTATCTAACTCCACTGAGTCTGGGGACAAAGTCTAGAGTAATTTAGACACAAAGGATTGGTTTTTAATCAAAAGAACAATTAAATACTAAACAGGCCAGGTTAAATAATATTTTATAATTTCAGGTTGGGGAAGCTCTTTTGAAGTAAAAGCAACAGCTATCAGTCATAAAAAGAAAATAAATAAGTAAAGGCCAAGCAGGAGCTGCTTTCCTCACTAGAGATACTTTCACCTGTGTTTGTTTAGTATTCTAAGCCTGCAACTCAAATCTCAAAGCTTGATGTGAAAAGCTTCAGCTTTTGTGTTTTTTAAAAAACTGTTAAACTGGAATTATACATATATATATTATAAAAAGCAACATAAATATTTTCACATTAAAAGAATTTTGTACATCTGTTCCAGCTAGCTTAAATACCTATTTGTTGAAGAAACCTATTAACAAGAGTTTTCCACCACCCACTGACACTGTTTTCAGGTGAGAAAAATGGAATAAAGGTATCTTCAGCTAGTAGCTCAAAAAGACAGAGGGGAAATCCCATATCATGACCACTTCTTTCTTGGTTCCTAATATTGACTCAGTTATACTCTGACTTCTCAGTATATAGTCTGCAGACCAATGGTAGCAGCATGACTTCAGATCAGATCAGTCGCTCAATTGTGTCTGATTCTTTGCGACCCCATGAACCGCAGCACACCAGGCCTCCCTGTTGGTCACCAACTCCCAGAGATTATTCAAACTCATGTCCATGGAGTCGGTGATGCCATACAGCCATCTCATCCTCTGTCATCCCCTTCTCCTCCTGCCCCCAATCCCTCCCAGCATCAGGGTCTTTTCCAATGAGTCAACTCTTTAAATGAGGTGGCCAAAGTATTGGAGTTTAATCCTCAAAATGAACACCTAGGACTGATCTCTTTTAGGATACTGGTTGGATCTCCTTGCTGTCCAAGGGACTCTCAAGAGTCTTCTCCAATACCACAGTTCAAAAGCATCAATTCTTCGGTGCCCAGCTTTCTTCACAATCTAACTCTCACATCCATACATGACCACTGGAAAAACCATAGCCTTGACTAGATGGACCTTTGTTGGCAAGGTAATGTCTCAGCTTTTTAATATGCTATCTAGGTTGGTTATAACTTTCCTTCCAAGGAATAAGTGTCTTTTAATTTCATGGCTGCAATCACCATCTGCAGTGATTTTGGAGCCCCCAAAAATAAAGTCTGACACTGCTTCCACTGTTTCCCCATCTTTTGCCATAAAGTGATGGGACCAGATGCCGTGATCTTAGTTTTCTGAATGTTGAGCTTTAAGCCAACTTTTTCACTCTCCTCTTTCACTTTCATCAAAATATAGAATCTCAGGCCCCACCTCAAACCTATTAAATCTATAGAATCCCCCAGGGGATTCATAGACTCAGTGAAGTTTGAAAAGTACTCCTTCAGGCTGTACTAATACCTAATTGAATCACCATGTTCTCCTAGAAGTTGGATTATAATACAGTCAGAACCTGTCACCTCTGCAAGTACAGATGTTACAAAAATGCAAGTTATTGCCAGAAGTGTAAGTTTATACAACATGGGAATTTAAGTCAAATGCTGACTTAGACAAGACTCTCATTTATTTCTCTGAATCCTCATGAGGGAGCAAACAATTAACATTGAAGATACTTGATATTAACATTTAAACAGAAAGAAGTAAACCAGCAGACAAGAAGAACACATTAGCCTCCTCCACCATTCCCCTTTCACTGCTAGGAATGTGTTAGAACACAAAGGGTTTAGCAGCAGAATTATCTGTAAGACTTCTTTAACCTCTACTTTTTGTCTTTGATGTCCTTAAAGTTTAACTGTAGTAAAGATTGTTGTTGTTCAGTCCCTAGTCATGTCTGACTCTTTGTGACCCTATGGACTGCAGCACGCCAAGCTTCCCCATCACTCACTTATCTTCTGGAGCTTTCTCAATTCATAAAAGTCAGAGATACTATCTTACTATCTCATCCTCTTCTCCTTTTGCCTTCAGTCTTTCCCAGCATCTGGATCTTTTCCAATGAGTCAGCTCATCACATCAGGTGGCCAAAGTATTGGAGGTTCGGCTTCAGCATCTGTCATTCAAATGAGTATTCAGGGTTGATTTCCTTTAGGATTGACTGGTTTGATCTCCTCGCTGTCCAAGGGACTCTCGAGTCTTCCCTAACACCACAATTAGAAAGCATCAGCTCTTTGCTTCTCATCCTTCTTTATGGTCCAACTCTCACATGTGTACATGACTACTGGAAAGACCATAGCTTTGACTATATGGAACTTTGTAGGCAAAGTGATTTCTTTGCTTTTTAATATGCTAAGTTTGTCAGTTTTCCTTCCAAGCAGCAAGTGTCTTTTAATTTCATGGTTGCAGTCACCATCTGATTTTGGAGCCCAAGAAAATAAAATCTATCATTGCTTCCACTTTTTCTGCTCATATTTGCCATGAGGTGATGGGACTAGATGCCATGATCTTAGTTTTTTGAATGGTGAGTTTCAAGTCAGCTTTTTCACTCTCCTCTTTCACCCTCATTGGGAGGTTCTTTAGTTCCTCTCTGCATATCTGAGATTGTTGATGTTACTCCCAGCAGTCTTGATTCCAGCTTGTGATTCATCCAGCCCAGCATTTTGCATGATGTACTCTGCATTTAATTTAAATAAATAGGGTGACATTATATAGCCCTGCCATACTCCTTTCCCAATTTTGAACCATTCTGTTGTTACATGTAAGGTTCTGTCACTTCTTGACCCCCATACAGGTTTCTCAGGAGACAGGTAAGGTGGTCTGGTATTCTCATCTCTTCAAGAATTTTCCACAGTTTGTTGTGGTCCACACAGTCAAAGGCTTTAACATAGTCAGTGAAGCAGAAGTAGATGTTTTTCTGAAATTCCCTTTCTTTCTTAATGATCCAATAGATGTTAGCAATTTGGAAACTCTGGTTCCTCTGCACTGTCTAAATCCTGCTTGTACATCTGGAATTTCTTGATTCACGTACTGCTGAAACCTAGCTTGAAGGATTTTGAGCATAACCTTACCAGCATGCAAAATAAGCACAACTGTATGGCAGTTTGAACATTCTTTGGCATTGCCCTTCTTTGGAATTGGAATGAAAACTGACCTGTTCCAGTCCTGTGGCCACTGCTGTTTTTCAGATTTGAAAAACTGACATACGGAATGCAGCATTTTAACAGCATCATTTTTTTGGATATGAAAGAGGTCAGCTGAAATTCCATCACTTCCACTAGCTTTGTCTGTAGTAATGCTTTCTAAGGTCCATTTGGCTTCACACTCCAGAATATCTGGCTCTCAGTGAATGACCACACCACTGTGGTTATGCCTGTCATTAAGACCTTTTCTGTATAGTTCTTCTGTGTATTCTTGCCACCTTTTCTTAATCTAGTCTGCCTCTGTTAGATCCTTGCTGTTTGTGTCCTTTATTGTGCGCATCCTTGCATAAAGTGTTCCCTTCATACCTCCAATTTTCCTGAAGACATCTCCAGTCTTCCCCATTCTGTTGTTTTCCTCTACTTTGTATTGTTCATGGTTCATTTCTAATAAACAAACATTTGTATATTAGACACATGTGTACACATAGTCTTGAGGAATGATGTGTACATATTTTCTTGAGGAATGATGTAAGAGGAATGGCCATTTTTTACCATTCTCTATTTTTATTATAAATAGTCAAGAAACTAATTCTACCTAACCTGTTATGCACTCACAGTTTTGGGAAATTATATAAATACTTATTGACTTATCAGTGTTTCCTTATTATATGTCTTGTCTTAGATTGACTTGTGTCACTAAGCAATAGTTTGGAAATATAAAAGCAATACTTAAGTCCCACGAGAGATGACACTAATGCGTTACGAACTAGACAGACAACTCAAATATGGAAAGAAAGTGAGCATGAATGTTTAAATAGGTCTTAACTGGATTGGAGAGGACGTAGGGATGTTGATGGAGAATGAATAAATAAGAATGGGTGTGAGAAACGAAATATCAATGGAATGTTGAAATTGCAAAGGAAACCCACAGAAGTCAGGAAATTCAAGAATTAAGGCTCCCACCGCTCCCTTAATTCTGCCCCTGGTGTTGGGCAAATGCATTGTGCATGTATCTTTCATTACCAGATCTCATAACACTTAGCAACAGAGCCCATTTAGGGTGGTGATGAAGAAGCATATGGCTCCTTATGAAATGAGATTTAAATACATCGAAAGGTTAACAACTAGTATAACAAGGTACTTTTTCCTATAAAAGTTTAATGTTAATTATAAAATCGGATAACATTGTTATGGCATAAAATATGAACTACACAAGGCAGCAGTTCCCTGGGGCATAGTTGATGTGCAGTGTATTCACAATGGAATTTTCCCACCTTCAGAGGATAAAAGTGGAAATGATTGTTTCTCCTTGGAAAGCTAATATGAAACTTAGCTAATGTAGCAGAATTTCAGGATATCTACTTTGACATTTACATAGGGAGGATACATGTCTGAGACTACAAACACAGTTAAGATAACTATAAACCAATAAACCAATGCATAGTAGAAGATGAGGAATAACAAATAATTCCTGGCTCTTACGAAAACAAAAATTTTTTGGTTTATTTTGGAAAGCTGTGTGAGGCATTTTTTCCCTTAGATTTATCCTCCTAATGGTGTTTGTTCTTGACAAATGAATGCCCCTCCAAATGTACTCTAGGTGGATGAAGTATCCCAAGAGTGTGTCCACTTGGAGATTAAACACAAAGCAGTATAGGATAAAAATGTGCACAAATCACTTGTAAAATGCCCCTCCACCCACAAAGGTGCAGTAAACAGTGAGTGAACCATGTAGACCTAGCAGTTTAGCGGTGAGTAAGGAACTGCAAAACTTCTGAGTAAATTACCCTTCCAGGAGTGGCTGTATCACTTGTGGGGCCCAGTGCCAAATAAAAATATAGGGTCCATGTCTAAAAAAATTATTAAGAACTTCAAACAGATAAACAACAAAGAAATACTGTATGGAATAGGGAACTACATTTAACATCTTGTAATCATCTGTAATGGAAAAGAATCTGAAAAACTACTTGTATATAAATATAAAATTATATATATGACTGAATCACTTTGCTGTTCATCTGAAACTAATAGAAACACTGCATGTCAACTATACTTCAATAAAAATAAATAATTACAAAATAAAATAAAAAATATTAACAACTTCAAGATGGTAACAGAAGAGCATTAATCCAAGTGGAAGCACTTCTGAGCATCCTGGCCTGTGTGACTACATAAGTCACACACCTTCTTTGATTAAGCCAACATCTCTCCTTCGCCTTTCTTATAGCACCTGTCACTTTCTATCACCCTTAGTGCTCTGAGTCTCATCCTTAATTCTCCCACTAGCCTGGACATTCCTTGCAGGCAGGGACTCTGAAAAGAGCATGGATTCTGAAGTCTAACAAATCTGCCTTTACATTTCCAGCCTCCACAACTTTTTTAGTTGTATGAACATAATCATGTTACTTAATTTCTGTGAGACTGTTTTCTCATCTGTAAAATGAGAGAGGAAAGAATTGCTGTGAGGATAAATTAATTCACAGTGTTTGGCCCAGAATGAGTACTTAAGAATAGTGGTTGTTCATATTACTGCATTATAAGGTTGCTGAGATAATAGAAAAAAATTCACAATATTCAGTGTTATAAAGTTGGCTGAAAATAGTACGACAGTGGTGTGTCTGGCCGGAGCACCTGTCAATGGTGCACCAATGTGCAACATCAACAGCACCTGAGAGCTAGTCAGGAATGCAAATTCATGGACCTTGGCCCAGGCCTATTAAATCAGAAACTCTGGAGGTGGTACTTTGCATGTGCTAAGCCTCTAAGTGATTCTGATATGCTCTCCAGTTTGAGAACCACTCATTCTCTGCGAGTTGGGGCTGTGAACTGATATTTTATTTAATTACAAAGCAAGGTACAGAAGCATTCACAAACTGATTTCAAGCCCAGAGATTTTCCAAAGTTGAAGCCTATTTCTCCACCCTGTCGACATTAGTGAGGATATTTCTCTGGCCAATGCTGGAGGAACTAGTCTCACTCTTAAGACTTGTAGCCATTTTGCTTTCAGGGAGAGATCTTCCTTTTTGACTTTCTATACTGTTAGAATTTTTTCTAACCATTCATATACATGTGCATGTGCATGTATATGTACATAAACATATATATATATATATAGTCATGTGGTTTTTAACAATATTCCTCTTTATTTTTAACAAATGTTTTAAAGTAAATGAGCACACACATTCTAAATTTGAAAAAAAAAAAAAAAAAAAAAGCATTGTTTTGATTAACTAGAATGAAGCCAGAATAAAAAGTGTTTGAAAGTCAGGCCAAGTAGTGAGAAATACTCCCCTAAAAGCAGGGAACCAGCCCTAATCTGTGGACCTCTCACCAATGGAGCTGAGCAGACCCTCCTTGCCTGGGGAAATCCTGACAGCAGGGCCTCTAATTTCATGAAATAAGCCAGGGTGACCTCAAAAACTGTTGGCAAGGAAATTATCCAGGAGCCAGGGTACTTCGCACAATCTCTCTTTGGGTTTTCATTCTTTTAGGGCTGGTTTCCATGGAAATCTGCACCTGCCGGTCCCCTGGGGTCTCTAAGCCTGAGAATTTTGAAAAAACAGGGAGAAGAAAAGTGTAGATTTTATAGGATTCCTTTACTTAGCATTTTTAGTTAAAGTGCTCTCAGAAGTATAATTGTGAGGCTGCAAAGAAATTCCATGTGTAATATCCCCTTTATTTACTACTTTCGTGCTTTTTGGAACCTTGAAAACATAAGATAGTAAGGCTTCAGTGCATAGTTATTTTGTATACAGATATGAAATTGGGCCCAAATCCAGGAACAGTAATTTTTTCAGAAAGTTTTGGTAATGATAAGAGTCATTTAGGTTTACAGAGAGAAATCTTTACCCAAATAACCCAGGGCCTTTTAAATCTTTGAAATCTGCTTTGAGCTAGAGAAGTAAGAGAACATATTTCTATAACTTTGAATCCAGAGTGTTAAAGTCACTAAGACAGGTGGTCACCAGCTGGGAAGCAGTGAACTCAGCAGGTGACCTCTGAAAGCCCCTTCTGAAGTAAGAATGTGTGACAATTGTAGTTACAGACCAGAATGGTCTCTGCTGACCCATATGTGAAGCTCAGCCCTGATTGGCTACACGACTCTGTGCCCTGCCTCTCCTCCCATAAGAATTTAGGTAGAGAAAGGTTTACATGAAGTTCTGCTTCAAATGGGAGGGAACAACAGGTTTTTTCAGGATATCAGTCAGCATTGAGTTCTGTTTGTTGATTCCTGTCGGCGGGGATAAGAAGGTGATAGCAAATAAATAGAAGAAAGTACCTAAAGAAGCATACAACAGTTTAGGAATACACAGTATACCACAGGCACCTAACATTTTCAAAGGGTAGAGTACTTGTGTTAATTTTATTCACCAAAATTAACCTTCTTTCTGAGATACTATTTCAAAATTGACCAAGAGGTTCAGGGCAGGTTGAATAAAAAATTGGAGGTTTAATAGCTTTTTTTTCCCCCTGGTATTTAGTTTGCTTGCTTTGCAGTTGGTTGGTTTTACCTAGAACATCTTTCTTAACAATTTTATTGAACTGTAACTTATATACAATAAACTGTCCATTTTAAGTAATTCAATGAATTTTAGTAAATTTACAGAGTTGGGTTACCATCAATACAATCCTGTGTCAGCAACTTTCATCACCCCAAACAGACCCCTCAGGCCCATCTGCAGTCAGTGTGGATCCCAAACAATGAATGAACTGCTCTCTGTCCCTCTAGCTTTTCCTTTACTGGGCATTTCATATAAAGGAAATCATACTATAAATATTGTTTTTTTGGCTCTGGCTTCTTTCATTTAACATAATGTTTTTTAAACTGATCGATGCTGTAGCCTGTATCAGTAGTTTTATTGCTGAAAGTTATTCCATTGTCTGAATAGACTACATTTTTGTTATCCATTCAATAGATGATGGTTGGTTTCTACTTTGGGGCTATTATGCATAAATCTATTATACACATTCACATAAAGGTCTTTGAGGGAACACAAGTTTTACTTTCTCTTGAGTAGATACTTAGAACTGGAATTAATGGGTTGCATGATAAATTTATGTTTAATTTTTAAAGAAACCATCAAAATATTTTCCAAAGTGACTGTGCCAACTTAAATCTTTTCAGCAATGTATGAAGATTTTTCTACATTCTTAATATTTCCTATAATCTCATTTTTTTAAATTATAGCTTTCTCAGTGCTATCTCATTGTGGTTTTGATTTGCATTTGTTAAATGACTAATGATGGTGAACACCTTTTCATGTGATATCAGATATTTGTATATCTTCTTGGTAAAATATTTGTCTATCTAAAATCTGTTCAATTTTAAATTAAGTTGTTGCTCTTGTATTGAATTATAAAGTGAAAGTGAAATTGCTCAGTCGTGTCCGACTCTTTGCGACCCCATGGACTTTACCCTGCCAGCCCCTCTGTCCATGGGATTTTCCAGGCAAGGGTACGGAGTGGGTTGCCATTTCCTTCTCCAGGGATCTTCCCAACCCAGGGATCAAACCACATTGCAGGCAGACACTTTACCATCTGAGCCACCAGGGAAGGTTTTATTGAATAATAAGAATGCTTTTAATATAATGGTACACATTCTTTACCAAATATATGGCTCGCAAATATTTTTATCCATCTATGATTTGTCTTCTCATTTTCTTAATTATGTCTTTGAAGTGCAAAGATATACAAAGATCATACAGGAGAAGTGTGAAAGGGATTAGATTTGATAGAGTGCCTGATGAACTATGGACGGAAGTTTGTGACATTGTACAGGAGACAAGGATCAAGACCATCCCCAAGAAAAAGAAATGGAAAAACGCCAAATGGCTGTCTGAGGAGGCCTTACAAATACCTGTGAAAAGAAGAGAAGTGAAAAACAAAGGAGAAAAGGAAAGATATATCCATTTGAATGCAGAGTTCCAAGGAATAGCAAGGAGAGATATGAAAGACTTCATCAGTGATCAGTGAAAAGAAATACAGGAAAACAATAGAATGGGAAAGACTAGAAATCTCTTCAAGAAAATTAGAGATACCAAGGGAACATTTCATGCAAAGATGGGCTCAAAAAAGGACAGAAATGGTATGGAGCTAACAGAAGCAGAAGATATTAAGAAGAGGTGGCATGCATACAGAGAAGAATTATACAAAAACATCTTCATGACTCAGATAACCATGATGGTGTGATCACTCACCTAGAGGCAGACATCCTGGAATGGGAAGTCAAGTGGGCCTTAGGAAGCATCACTATGAACAAAGCTAGTGGAGGTGATGGAATTCCAGTTGAGCTATTTCAAATCCTAAAAGATGATGCTGTGAAAGTGCTTCACTCAATATGCCAGCAAATTTGGAAAACTCAGCAGTGGCTACAGGACTGGAAAAGGTCAGTTTTCATTCCAATCCCAAAGAGAAGCAATGCCAAACAATACTCAAACTATTGCACAATTGCACTCATCTCACATGCTAGTAAAGTAATGCTCAAAATTCTCCAAGCTAGGCTTCAGCAATACATGAACCGTGAACTTCCAGAAATTCAAGCTGGATTTAGAAAAGGCAGAGGAACCAGAGATCAAATTGCCAACATCTGTTGGATCATCAAAAAAGCAAGAGAGTTCCAGAAAAACATCTATTTCTGCTTTTTTGACTATGCCAAAGCCTTTGACTGTGGGATCACTACAAACTGGAAAATTCTTAAAGGGATGGGGATACCAGACCAACTGACCTGCCTCTTGAGAAATCTGTATGCAGGCCAGGAAGCAACAGTAAGAACTGGACATGGAACTACAGACTGGTTCCAAATCGGGAAAGGAAAATGTCAAGGCTGTATGTTGTCACCCTGTTTATTTAACTTATATGCAGAGTACATCATGAGAAATGGTGGGCTGGATGAAGCACAAGCTGGAATCAAGACTGCTGGGAGAAATATCAGTAACCTGAGATATGTAAATGACACCACCTTTATGGCAGAAAATGAAGAAGAACTAAAGAGCCTCTTGATGAAAGTGAAAGAGGAGAGTAAAAAAGTGGGCTTAAAACTCAACATTCAGAAAACTAGGATCATGGCATATGGTCCCATCACTTCATGGCAAATAGATGGGGAAACAGTGGAAACAGTGGCTGACTTTATTTGCGGGGCTCCAAAATCACTGCAGATGGTGACTGCAGGCATGAAATTAAAAGATGCTTGCTCCTTGGAAGAAAAGTTTTGACCAACCTAGACAGCATATTAAAAAGCAGAGACATTACTTTGCCAACAAAGGTCCATCTAATCAAGGCTATGGTTTTTCCAGTAGTCACATATGGATGTGAGAAGTGGGTCATAAAGAAAACTGAGAGCCGAAGAATTGATGCTTTTGAACTGTGGTATTGGAGAAGACTCTTGAGAGTCCCTTGGACTCCAAGGAGATCCAACCAGTCCATCCTAAAGGAAATCAGTCCTGAATATTCATTGAAAGGACTGAAGTTGAAGCTGAAACTCCAATACTCTGATCACCTGATGTGAAGAAGTGACTCATTTTAAAGGACCCTGATGCTGGAAAAGATTGAGGGTAAGAGAGGAAGGGGGTGACAGAGGATGAGATGGTTGGATGGCACCACCGACTCAATGTACATGAGTTTGAGTAAACTCCTGGAGTTTGTGATGGATAGGGAAACCAGGCATACTGCAGTCCATGGGGGTCGCTAAGTGTCAGATGCAACTGAGCAACTGAACTGAACTGAAGATCACACTGTTTTCAATAACACATAGGGATGTAATTTTTTTTTTTTTTTTGTACTCTTTTCCAAGTCAAGTCATTCTATCTAGCAGTTATGCTACTGGTCTTCTTAACTTGCTACACCCCAACAGAGCTTCAGCACTAACTGAAATTGGTCTTGTGAATGGGGTAAATGGAAGTCTCCCCAGGCTAAAGTGACATCAATTTTCAAAGTTCCCCCCAAATTTCTAAATTTGATTTTTGTATCTTTCGTGAATTCAAGAGTTCTAAATGTTTGTTTTCACAGTTTTGCCCAATTTTATCATTGCTTTCTGTCAAGAGGATTTGCCTTCCTCCTTCTTCTATATAGAAGTTCAGAACTCTGGAATAAAATTGCGTATCTTTGGAATCCCAGCAAAGTGATTACTAATGGGAAGAAATCTGGAAAATATCACTTTATTGCAAAATAAAATAAGAATCAACAACCTTGAATTTGGACCTTTTGATTGAATAGTAATAAAAACGAATAGTTAAAAAATATTTTCATCTGGGAATTAAGATAACTGGGTTCTGGTTCTGATGTTGCCACCCATGAGCTGCAAATCCCAGTGCATTGGTTCATCTAGCTGAGCCTTGCATTTCTCAGCTGTCAAGCAGAAGTCCCTGTCAGAGTCTTTATAGGTCTAATATTTGAGCTTCATATGAAAACAAACAAAAATAGCTGAAAGATGCTTAAAAGATCACAGTGATAATGAAAATAAAGCAAGTGTGTTGCACTATAATACCCATAGCCACTTTGGTAAAGCACAATAGTGATCATGGATTTGTCTTAGCACACACTCAGAGAATGTGAATATATCACTAGACTTTTGACATGATTGTATAATCAAAATCTGATCCCTTGGACAGCAAGGAGATCAAACCAGTCAATGTTAAGGGAAATCAACCCTGAATACTCATCGGAAGGACTGTTGCTGAAGCTGAAACTCCAGTATTTTGGTCATCTGATGTGAACAGCTGACTCACTGGAAAAGTCCCTGATGCTGGGAAAAATTGAGGGTATAAGGATAAGAGGGCATCAGAGGATGAAAGGGCTGGATGGCATCACCAATGCAATGGACATGAACTTGGGCAAATTTCAGGAGATGGTAAAGGACCAGGAAGCCTGGTATGCTGCAGTCCACGAAGTCCCAAAGAGTCAGACACAGCTGGGCAGCTGAGCAACAACAACATAATCAAAATGCTCAACCAATGGCCTCCTTGATAATATAAACATAACTAAGTAACCAAGGCCTAACACACAGATAACAAGTATAACATGGTGTTTGTTCATCTAAAGACAAGGCTTCAAATCTCTGCTCCCTGCTTAGCAACTGTGGGTGAGAATCTTAAATCATTCTAGGCCTCAAGTTCTTCATCTAAAAAATGAGTATAAAATCATATATCACTATAGCAGCTAAGAGGATTAAAACAGACATAGCATTTCAAGTTCACAGCAGAGTGTGGCACATAAATGTTCCATAAATAATGGTAGGTATAAATATTTCATATCTCCAGGGTTTGTTCTGAGCTGGCAATAGAGGTGACTATGTGCATAAAGGTGGACATCCACACCAGATCCTTATCCCTTTGCCTAGACTGATGCTGGGATAAGTTATGCTAGGAAAGCCCTCCATAAAATAAATATCAGTACCTGTTACAAGCCTCACAACCCTATAATGTGGAATTGGGAAGGTACAATGGGATGAGGTGGGAGGGGAAGTAGGAAAAATGAGAACTGAGCAGCCAGGGAACAGAATCCCACAGAGGGCCACTGATTTGCTTCAGGTGGTGGAAGGAATAAAGTGAGAATCTGTGAGAGTGACAAGAAGCACACAGGAACACAGAGAAGACTGGTTCTGCCTAAGGCTACCTCACAGGTTCCATTTCAGAAACTAAAGTCTTCTCCCTTCTCTCTTTCACAGCCCCAAGCATCTATATATCTCAATGACTCACTGTTTTCTCTTCTTTATCAGCAAAATATGCAGTTTCACTCCTCCACCTTGCCTCCCAAATTGGTCCCAAGCCCAGAGATTTCCGAAAACTGTGTCTCATTTATCCCCCTTGGCAGGTGTCCCTAAAGGTTCTCCCCAGGCTGACATGTTGCTGACCATGTTTATCCACTCTGGTGTGTGTTGTTTTTTGATGTATGGGCTTTTCTTCCAAGGCTCTAGTCAACAGCCTCTCCAAGTGACTCATTAGGATGTTAGGGGTTATGTTGATTCTTGCAACTGACAAAGTCAGGGAGAGAATCAGGTATGGTTCACTCGGGCTTCATATGGTGTTCTTGCCTCTCCCCATCCCCAGCTTCATCATGAGGCCGCAGCAGTTTGAAGAATCATGGCTGCATAGCATCTCAGAGAGAGGGAGCAAATGACTATTACTTTCTCTGTCTCTGTCTATAAAGAAAAAAATCCCCATTACCGCATTTCCTTGAAAACTTATCCTTTTCTGAGCCTATTTCTGTGGTCAGAGAAATGCCATATACCAACTGACTATAGCCTGCATTCTTAAACTGACCCCTCGCAAATTCCTCAAAATCTCATGTCTACATGAACCCTCTGGGGATCTTGCTAAAATACAGTTTCTGAATCAAGAAATTTGGAGTGGCATCTGAGATTCTGCATTTCTAGCATCCCAGGAAACACTGATGGCCTACATTTTGACTACAAAGAAATAGTGGCTATATGGACTAAATATGGAAGAGTTATAGGGCTTCCTGAAAATGACAACTTTATTTCTATTCACCATTGAATTACCAGGGCCTATAATACTACTCTGGTAGCTCAGACAGTAAAAAGTCCACGTGCAGTACAGAAGACCCAGGTTTGATTCTTGGGAAGATCCCCTGGAGAAGAGAATGGCAACCCGCTCCAGTATTCTTGCCTGGAGAATCCCAAAGACAGAGGAGCCAGGTGGACTACAGTCCATGGGGTTGCAAAGAGTTGGACATGACTGAGTAAACAACACACTTATAATGCTAACAGTATATAATAGGTATCCTATAAACATTTGTTTAATTTTGAAGAACTATCTTCCAAAAATTGGGAAATTGATGACTAGCCAGGTAACAGAACTTCTCTGAGCACTACTGTTAACCTTTGAACCTTTCCAATATTATTTAAAACACCCAATAGATTCTGAAAGCCCAAACTGTATAAGTGATATAATACTTGCACTTTGAAATTGAAAGTTAAGTAACTCACCTTTCCTTGAGAATTTTCATAAGAAAACAGCTCAATAGCCCTCCTGAGATATCAATAATTAAACAGAGGACTATCTTTTCCAGGTACACACATTTTTGCAATTAGAAGTATTACATACAAAGGTTATTGAATGTTTGAGCCTCCAAGAAAAACTGCAATAATTTTTTGCAAACTTTTAAAAAATTGAAGTATAGTTATTGTACAATATTATATGAGTTACAAGTATACAATACAGTGATTCACAACTTTTAAAGATTATACCCATTTATAGTTATTATAAAATATTGACTATATTCCCTACATTGTACAATATCTTTATGGCTTATTTTATATTCAATGGTTTGTACCTCTTTTTTTTTTAAATTTTATTTTATTAGTTGGAGGCCAGTTACTTCACAACATTTCAGTGGGTTTTGTCATACATTGACACGAATCAGCCATAGAGTTACACGCATTCCCCATCCCTATACCCCTCCCACCTCCCTCTCCACCCGACTCCTCCGGGTCCTCCCAGTGCACCAGGCCCGAGCACTCATCTCATGCATCTCACCTGGGCTAGTGATCTGTTTCACCACAGATAATATACATGCTGTTCTTTTGAAACATCCCACCCTCACCTTCTCCCACAGAGTTCAAAAGTCTGTTCTGTACTTCTGTGTCTCTTTTTCTGTTTTGCATATAGGGTTATCATTACCATCTTTCTAAATTCCATATATATGTGTTAGTATGCTGTAATGTTCTTTATCTTTCTGGCTTACTTCACTCTGTATAATGGGCTCCAGTTTCGTCCATCTCATTAGAACTGATTCAAATGCATTCTTTTTAACGGCTG
Source organism: Muntiacus reevesi (assembly GCF_963930625.1). Lineage (NCBI taxonomy): Eukaryota > Metazoa > Chordata > Mammalia > Artiodactyla > Cervidae > Muntiacus > Muntiacus reevesi. The sequence goes on along the minus strand of NC_089250.1, from coordinate 47,944,456 downwards.
AGTAATATTCCATGGTGTATATTGGTTTGTACCTCTTAATCCCCTTCCCCAGACTTTCCTTCTCCTTTTCTATCTCCCCACTGGTAACCACTAGTTTGTTCTTCATATCTGTGAGTCTGCTCTTTTGTTATATTTACTAGTTTGTTGGGCCTTTTTTTTTTTTTTTTGACTCCACATATAAGTGATACCATAAAATATCTGTCTTTGTCTGACTTATTCTACTTATCGTAGTGCCTTCCAAGTTCATGCATGTTGTTGCAAATGGCAGTTTCATTCCTTTCTATGGCTGATTAGTATGCCACTGTATATACGTTACATACCACATCTTCTTTATTCATTCGTCTGTTGATAGATACTTAGGTTTCTTCCGTATCTTGGCAATTATAGATAATGCTGCTGTGAACATTAGAGTACGTGTATCTTTTCAAATTAGTGTTTTTTGGCTAGATACTCAGGAGTGGAATTATTGGGTCATATGGTAGTTTGGTAGTTCTATTTTTCATTTTTGGAAAAACCTCAACACTGATTCACAGTGTCTGCACCAAGTTACAATCTCACCAACAGAGTGCAAGGGTTTCCTTTTATCCACATCCTTGCCAACACTTGCTATTTGTGTTCTTTTTGATGAAAGCCATTCTGACAGATGTGAGGTGATATCTCATTGTGGTTTTGATTTGCATTTCACTAAAGATTAGCGATGTTAAGAATCTTTTCATGTGCTTGTTGTTCATCTGCATTTTCTCTCTGGAAAAATTCTATTCAAGTTTTTGCCCATTTTAAAGTCATTGTCTTTTCAATATTGAGTGAAGTGTTTATATATGTTAGATATTAACATGTTATTGATCATATTATTAGCAAACATTTTCTCCCATTCAGTAGGTTGATGGTTTCCTTTGCTGTGCATAAGCTTTTAAGTTTAATTTGGTCCCGTTTGTTTATTTTTGCTTTTATTTCAATTGTTTTAGGAGACAGATTCCCCGCCCCCCCAAATATTAGTATGATTTACATTAAGATTGCTCTGCCTATATTTTCCTCCAAGAGTTATATAGTATCTAGTCTTACATTTAGGTCTTTAATTCATTTTGGGTTTATTTTTGTATATGGAGTGTATGCATATTGTTGCATTTTGTATATGTACTGTTTAATATGGTTTGATGATATTTTGTTGAGAACTTTCTGCATCTATGCTGATCAGCAATATTGATCTGTAATTTTCTTTTTTTGTGATAACTTTGTCTACCCTCTTACCCATTTTGTTGTGGTTCCTTTTTTATGTCCTTTGCTTTGGGTCTTTTTCATTGATGGTCATCTGCAGATAGTTGTGATTTTAGTGTGCTTATGAGAGGAGGTGAGCTTAGAGTCTTTACAATTTTCCATCTCGGCTATCTCTTTGCAAACTTTTTAACATGCCTTCTCATACAGGATAAGGATAAGTGGCTTGTGAAACTGACAAAGTATCCAAATTATTTCGTGAAGGTGAGCAGAAGTGTCCTGCTCTAAGAGATGTCCTATGTGTCCCAGCAGGGCTCTCCCCTCTTGTCACCAAGCTATTTGCTCTAGGAGTTCCCCCTACGGAGGCTATATGGGTCATTCTATTGTAGTGGGCTGGCTATGGGGGTGGTAGGCTTGTTTGAATCTTAGCCCAGTTGGTTGCTAGGCCCTGCCTTGTGCAGATATACTAGCTGTTGGTTAGCAGGGTCTGGTCATGAGATGACTGGCTGCAGAAACCCAGGGGGTCCAAGGGCTAGTGCTATCTCACTGGTGGGTGGAGTTAGGGTCCAGAAGACTCCAGAGTTGTTGCCTTCCCACTAAATGGGTGGAGGGTGCAGGTCCTGGGGTGAATGTCAAATTACTAGCAAGTAGAGCTGGATCCTAGAGACTGACTGCAGGGCCCAGGATTCCCAGAGCTGGTGTCAGATCACTGGGGGTAGGGGAGGTGGGGGTGGGTGGGAAGGAGAGCCTGGTTCCTGACATAGTTGGGTATGGGGTCTTCAGTGTCCCAAAGCTTGTGTTGGTCTGCTAGTGGTCCCAGGGTAGGGTCTGGCCTGCTGTGGGTTGGCTGAATCATCAGGCTGGGTGATTGTGGTTTTCTTGAATCTGGTGTCTGCCCCCTGGTGGGTAAGGCTGGTTTAGAGGTTAGTGCAGGCTTCCTGGAGGGCAGGACCAATTCCTGCTCACTCGACAGGAGACTTGGGTCTTGGCCCTCTAGTGGGTTGAGGCCATGTCTAGATGCCATTATTGGTTCAGGAAGTCTTTAGGCAACCTGTCCACTGATGAGTTGGGCTGTGTCCCTACCTAGTTAATTATTTGCCCTAAGGGATCCCAACACTAGCACTTATAGGCTATTGAATGGGGCCAGGTCTTGGTGCTAATGAGCTAGAGGGTAGATTGCATGATGGTGTCTGTCTGCACCTGTGTTCATGCAATAAAAAGCTCCAAAATATGGCTGACACCAATATTTATGTTCCTATGGTGAGCCTCAGCCAACCCTCACTCCACACACCATCACCAACTCAATGGACATGAGTTTGAGCAAACTGGGAGATGGTGAAGGACAGGGAAGCCTGATATGCTGCAGTCCATGGGTCACAAAGTGTCGGACACAATTTGGTGACTAAACAACATCAAAATGTCTATGTTCCCAGGGTGAACCTCAGCTGCACCGCCCCACCCCCCAAACACACACACCCTACACCTAGTCCCTCCTGGAGACTCTCCAAGACCAAAGTACTGCTTTTGGTCCTACCAGATCACTGCTTTTCTCCTGGGTCCTAGTGGGCATGAGATTTTGTGTGCATATTTTAAGAGTGAAGTCTTTATTTCCCCCAGTCCTTTGGGACTTCCAAAAGTAAGCCCGGCCAGGCCTTCAAAGCCAAATGCTCTGGGGACTTCTCTTCCCAGTGCAGAACCGTGGGCTGAGGAGCCCAACTCAGGACTCAGAACTCTCACTCCTGTGGGAGAACCTCTGCAATTATTCTCGAGTTTGTAATTTGCCCACCTGGAGGTATGGGTCTTGATTCTATTTTGAGTCTGCCCCACGTATACATCTTGTTGTGGTTCCTTCTTTATGTCTTTAGCTTTGTCTTTTTCTTAGATGATCATCTGCAAATAGTTGTGATTTGGGTGTACTCATGAGAGGAGGAGAGCTCAGGGTCTTTTCACTCTGCCATCTCAGCTCTCTCTTTGCAAACTTTTTAACATGCTTTCTCATATGGAATAAGGATAAGTGGCATGTGAAAATGACACAAATTATCCGAATTCAGATCGAAATATTGAAATGAGATATCCTTTTGTTAATACAATACGTTCTGATTCATTAGAAAACATAAGAGCAGGTGATTTAGATTTGAAAGGACTTATAGTTCTTTCTAAGAAGTTTTTCTGAAATAGTTTCACATCTTCCCAAGTGTTTCTTCCTGTTTGCAGTACTCAGCAGTAGCTCTGCATTCTGTAGGAGTGAAGACACTTGGATAGATGCCTTCCTGAATTCCATGCATTCGCCTGAGTTGATGGCTCTTGAGAGAAAACATTATCTCCAAATGAAAAACTTCAGATGGAAGACTGTAGAACATAAAAACAAACAAAAAGCCACACTCAGACTTATGACCCCGGGCACTTCCCAGCTCTATTCCCTAATGGAACAACTTTTTCTGAACTTAGAGGGAATAACAGCCATCCTCACATCAGTCAACACTGATGTAAAGCCTCTGTGACCTCCATCCCATTTACCTCTTGCTAGTAGATCTCAGGTGACTGTCAGAGACTCAGTCAGTTCCTGGGAAAGGACTAATCCTCAAACCCCATTTTCTTATCCCCCTTCTCTTATCAGGGGGAAATGCACTTATTCCTTCTGGAGACTGACTTCCAGAGGTGACAAATGCAAACTGTGTTTTCTCAGTTGCCCCTAAACTCCAATCCTAGCTCCTGCCAAGCTCATAGGCTAGAAGGTTCCTCTCTGGCCAGGAAGTTTATGCATGACTGTCTTTTTTCATGGGAGAGGGATATACAGAATAAGAAAAGAGAAAACAAGGCACAGATATTATCATACATTCTTCCCTTCTCCCAGCAGAAAATGTTCAGTGCTTCACCTAAACGAAGTGTAGGGCACAAGACCTATTGTTTTCCCTGGCAATGAAAGGGGAAAAGAGCATCTTGTACCACTTTGGACAATTTTGAAAGCATCAACATAGCCAGTTCTACAGCTGAGGGACTGGAACATACTATAAACAACTTAGAAAAAGGGAATCTCAGTAGCTATTGTAAAAAGTACTGCAAAGAACATCAGAATTCTTGTGTGGCTAGGGCATAGAAGCAGCCTAGATGTCCACTAACAGATGAATGGAAACAGAAATTGTGGTACATATATACAATGGTATTACTCAACTTTGAAAAAGAACACATTTGAGTCAGTCCTATTGAGATGGATGAACCTAAAGCCTATTCTACAGACTGAAGTAAGTCAGAAGGAGAAAGACAAATGTTGTATATTAATGCATGTGTATAGAATCTAGAGAGATGGTACTGATGAATCTATTTGCAGGGCAGAAATGGAGATGCAGACAGAGAGAATAGACTTGTGAACACAGTGGGGGAGGGAGAGGGTGAAATGAATGGAGAGAGTAGCATGGAAAAATAGAAATTTCCATATGTAAAACAGATGTGTTGTGCTGTTCTAAGTTGCTTCATCTGTGTTTGACTCTTTGCAACTCTATGGACCATAGACCATCAGGCTCCTCTGTCCATGGGATTCTCCAGGCAAGGATACTGCAATGGGTTGCCATTCCCTTCTCTAGGGGATCTTTCCCTGTAAAATAGTTAGCCAGTGGGAATTTGCTGTGTGACACCAACAGCTCATCTCAGTGCCCTGTGACAACCTAAAAGGGTAGGATGGGGTATGAGATGGCAGGAAGGTTCAAGAGAGAGGGGACATATGTATACCCGTGGCTGATTCATGTTGTTGTAAGGCAGAAACCAGTACAATATTATAAATATCTTACAATAAAGAAATTTAAAAAAAAATCTTAGTAGCTAAACTGTCTACAAAAGTCCAGAAATTGTTGCCTTCCAAGAGATATTTTTCTTGTCAAGTTTTGTGGGAAGACCAGGGGACAGAAGTGAAGACAGTCATAAGCAGTAAGTACCCCAAATAGAACCCCAAATCCCTAGGAGAAACTAGAACTGTTATAACTCTTGCCTATCCTTGGAAGCCAAGAGAATTTTCCATAAGAATGACTATATATACACACACACACACACCTCATTCTTCCCTGCCAGCCACCCCTGTTCCCCTATATTCTTTTTAAGAACTTTCACATTTTTGGACTTCCCTGGTGGTTTCAGTGGTTAACACTCCATGCTTCCACTGCAGGGGGCACTGGTTCAATCCCTAGTCAGAGAACTAAGATCCTGGATGCCAAGCAACACAGCCAGGGAAAAAAAAAGCATATTTGTTCTTCCTGCAATGTATGTCAGTCTGAACCCATAAGATCTGGATGAACCAAAATGGCCACAAAGGGATCAAGCAGAGAGCCCACTTCACTGCTCCTAAAAGGTCCTTCCCATCTCTTATCCCCCCTTGATTTTAGACTCAAGAAGTTTCGAAGAATGGCGGTAGCAGTCAAAACTAAAGTAGAGAAAGAAGTTTTCTGAATGTTCCGTTAGGAAATATACTAGAATTAGGAAATTTTGCTTAGGAAAGGTAATTCTCTGAGCTTATCATGACCTTTGCAATACTGAAAACCTTTCAAGAAGTCTAGATAATGGGTTTTAAGAGAGTAGTACAAAATCATTTTTTAAATACTAAGCAATATAGATAATTTATATGACCAAAAGTGTTCAGATGAAAGTATTACAAAGTCATCACTGCAAAGTGGTGATTTTCCCCATCCTTTTCATTTCTATGCAAATCTTTAATCTAGGAAATGGTAGTGATTACTAAATGTCTCTCAAGCTTCAGGATACAGGGTGAATAATTGAAGTCATTCATTTACAAGATAAGGCATTAATGAGTAACTATGGAGATCATATAATCAATCTGTGGAAATTAACAACATTTCAAAGTTCAGTTAAATCCCCCTGAGAAGTCCTGGCTTTGTAATTCTAAACAGTGGCTGCTTACACTCTAAAAAGTAATTCTTTAGCCTTCTCTTTGGTACCTTCCTTGCTACTGCACCCCCATCATCCCTACTCCCAGTGCTTTTCTAACAAACAGAGAAAGAAAAAGGAAAAACAAAATAATAACTGTTAAAATTCCAAGGTTTTACTTCAAGCCAAGGCCACATTTCTAAGCAACTTTGATCAGGCAAATTACCTCTAAGTGTCTCAATGTTTCCTCTAGAAAATTGAAATAATGGATCTGCAAATTTGTAAGGGCATTTAGAGATTGAATGACGCCTACCTGCTGAGCTTTCTGCTTCCAGAAAGACGGAGTAGACATCCTTTGACTTATTCCTCCTGTTCAGTTCAACTAAAAACAACTAAACTAAAAACAAATATTAAAAGATCTCAAAGGTGATAAGAGGAGGGCAGACCAACTAGAGACCTTGGCACCTAAAGAACATAGGTAATGAGTTCTCTGAAGTTTCTCTGCAACTCATTTTTTTCCAGATTGAATACTGAAGAGGTAGCACCCTACTAACACCATAGATGGAAAAGGAAAAAAAAAAAAAAAGAAGCATGACAGAAAGCCTGCTCCCTGTGGCCAAAGGATAAGGAAAGGGGTAGTCTACAAGGTGGAAAGCAAAAACAAAAAACCTCAGATAACAACCAGTCTGCTCCAGCCGAGCAGCAAAGAATAAAACTACAGCCCAATCACTACCTCTACCAGGAAAGGCCAAGTGGAGAAGCTACACATCCACACTTTGGCAGCTTGAAATGACGGGCTCCAATCCTCTCTATCTCAGGGTTTATCAAAGGAAGCCTAAGGGAGAGTCAGGATTTTCACCAACATTCAGTAGTAACAGGAACACCACAGCCTACAGTGTCAGTGGAAACCATATGGGGATCCTGAAATCCCATCCTTTCCAGCAGTAGCAAGGAGCCTCTCTCCCCTGGAGTATCAGCAGAGGCAGAGGGAAGAAGCTGGACTCCAAACCCACTCAGCAATAAGGTGGTGGTACCCACCCTGCCCAACCTTCATCCACCAGAGCACTGTCAGAAGGTGCCTGATGCAACATGAGACTTATATAAGCTCTGGAATCTTATAACATACTAAACTGTCCGGGTTTCAAATTTTTTAATTAATGTATTTATTTTCATTGGAGGCTAATTACTTTACAATACTGGGGTGGTTCTGGCCATACATCAACATGATTCAGCCACAGGTGTACATGTGTCCACCATCCTGAACCCCCCTCTCACCTCCCTCCCCATGCCATCCCTCTGGGTTGTCCCAGACCACCAGCTTTGAGTGCCCTGCTTTATGCATTGAACTTGCACTGGTCATCTGTTTTACATATGGTAATATACATGTTTCAATGCTATTCCCTCAAATCATCCCCCCCCTCAACTTCTCCCACATAGTCCAAAAGTCTGTTCTTTATAACTGTGTCTCTTTTGCTGTCTTCCATATAGGGTCGTCATTACCATCTTTCTTAATTCCATATATATGTGTTAATATACTGTATTGGTGTTTCTTTTTCTGACTTACTTCACTTTGTATAATAGGTTCCAGTTTCATCCACCTCATTAGAATTCACTCAAATGCATTCTTTTTTTTATAGCTGAGTAATATTCCATTGTATATATACACCACAACTTCTTATCCATTCATCTGCTGTTTGACATCTAAGTTGCTTCCAGGTCCTAGCTATTGTAAACAGTGCTGCAATGAACACTGGTGTACATATGTCTCTTTCAGATCTGGTTTCCTCGCTGTGTATGCCCAGCAGTGGGATTGTGGGTCGTAGGGCAGTTCTATTTCCAGCTTTTCAAGGAATCTCCACACTGTTCTCCAAAGTGGCTGTACTAGTTTGCATTCCCATCAACAGTGCAAGAGGGTTCCCTTTTCTCCACACCCTCTCCAGCATTTATTGTTTGTAGACTTTTTGATGGCAGCCATCCTGACTGGCATGAGATGGTACTTCATTGTGGTTTTGATTTGCATTTCTCTGATAATGAGTGATGTTGAGCATCTTTTCACGTGTTTGTTAGCCATCTATATGTGTTCTTTGGAGAAATGTCTGTTTGGTTCTTTGGTCCACTTTTTGATGGGGTTATTTATTTTTCTGGAATTGAGCTACATGAGCTGCTTGTATATTTTGGAGATTAATTATTTGTCAGTTGCTTCATTTGCTATTATTTTCTCCCATTCTGAAGGCTACCTTTTCACCTTGCTGAGAGTTTCCTTCATTGTGCGAAAGCTTTTAAGTTTAATTAGGTCCCATTTGTTTAGTTTTGTTTTTATTTCCATTACTCTGAGAGGTGGGTCATAGAGGATCTTGCTGTGATATATGTCAGAGAGTGTTTTGCCTATGTTTTCCCCTAAGAATTTTATAGTTTCTGTCTTACATTTAGATCTTTGATCCATTTTGAGTTTATTTTTGTGTATGGTGTTAGAAAGTGTTCTAGTTTCATTCTTTTACAGGTAGTTGACCAGTTTTCCCAGCACCACTTGTAGTATAGTCTGAAGTCATGCAGGTTGATTCCTCTGGTTCCATTTTTCTTTCTCAAGATTGCTTTGGCTATTTGAGGTTTTTTGTCTTTCAATACAAATTATGAAATTATTTGTTCTTGTTCTGTGGAAAATACCATTGGTAGCTTGATAGGGATTGTGTTGAATTGGGTTTGAATTTTTAAAAAAATCATTTTTTACATCAAGAACCAGGAGGAACTCAACTTAAATGAGAAAAGACAATCTTTAGATACTGCCCCAAGACAGGATGTTAGAATTATATGACAAGGACTTTTATTTATTTATTTTAACTTTTATTTATTTATGGCTGTGCTGTGTCTTCATCTCTGAGCTGGTTTTTCTCTAGTTGTGGAGAGCAGGGCTACTCTCAAATTGTGGGCATGGGTTTCTCATTGTGGTGGCTTCTCTTGTTTCAGAGCATAGGTTCTAGGGCACACGAGCTTCAGTAGTTGTGGCAAATGGCCTCAGCAGTTATGGCTCTGGGTCTCCAGAACACAGGCTCAATAGTTGTGCTGAGTTGCTCCACATCATATGGGATCTTCCTGGATCAGGGATCAAACCCATGTCACCTGCATTGCCAGGTGGATTCCTTACTACTGTGAGCCACCAGGGAAACCCTGACAAGGATTTTTAAAACATTCATCATAAAGCTGCCTTACTGAATATTTAGAGAAGCTTTATAGAGTCAGCAAAAACTAGCCCTGGAGCTGACTGTATCTCAGATTATGGGCTCCTTAAAAGACCCTGATGCTGGGAGGGATTGGGGGCAGGAGGAGAAGGGGACGACAGAGGATGAGATGGCTGGATGGCATCACCGGCTCGATGGACATGAGTTTGAGTAAACTCCGGGAGTTGGTGACGGACAGGGAGGCCTCGTGTGCTGTGATTCATGGGGTCGCAAAGAGTCGGACGTGACTGAGTGGATGAACTGAACTGAACTGAACTGATTGCAAAATTCAGGCTTCAATTGAAGAAAGTAGGGAAAACTAGTAGGCCATTCAGGTATGATCTAAATCAAATTTCTTATGATTATACAGTAGAAGTGATGAATAGATTCAAGGGATTAGATCTGGTAGATAGAGTGCCAACAAAACTATGGATGGAGGTTTGTAAATTATACAAGAGGTGGTGACCACAACCATCCCCCCAAAAAAGAAATGCAAGAAAGCAAAATGGTAGTTTGAGAAAGCCTTCAAATAGCAGAGAAAAGAACAGAAGTGAAGGGCAAAGAAAAAATGGAAAGATATACCCAACTGAATGCAGAGTTCCAGATAATAGCAAGGAGAGATAAGAAAGCCTTATGTGAACAATGTAAAGAAATAGAGGAAAACAATAGAATGGGAAAGACTAGAGATCTCTTCAAGAAAACTGGAGCTACCAAGGCAACATTTCAAGCAAAGATGGGAAAATAAAGGACAGAAATGGCAAGGGCCTAATAGAAGAGATTAAGAAGAGGTGGCAAGAATACGCAGAAGTGTACAAAATAGCTCTTAATGACTCAGATAACCACAATGGTGTGGACACTCACGTAGAGCCAGACATCCTGGAGTGTGAAGTCAAGAGGGCTTTAGGAAGCATTACTATGAACAAAACTAGTGGAGGTGATAGAATCCCAGCTGAGTTATTTCAAATCCTAAAAGATGATGCTGTGAAAGCACAATAGATCAGCAAATTTGGAAAACTCAGCAATGGATACAGGGTGGAAAAATGTCAATATTCATTCCAAACCCAAAGAAGGGCAATGCCAAAGGCTGTTCAAACTATTGTGCAATTACATTCATTTCACATGCTAGTAAGGTAATGTTCAAAATCCTTCAAGCTAGGCTTCAGCAGTCTGTGAACTGAGAATTTATAGATGTAGAAGTTGGATTTAGAAAAGCCAGAGGAATCAGAGATCAAATTGCCAATGTTCGCTGGATCATAGAGAAAACAATGGAATTCCATAAAAACTTCTACTTCTGCTTTATTGACTATGCTAAAGTCTTTGATTGTGTGCACCACAACGAACTGTGGGAAATTCTTAAAGAAATGGGAATAGCAGACCACCTTACCTGTCTTCTGAGAAACATGTATGCAAATCAAGAAGCAACAGTTAGAACTGGACATGAAACAATGGACTGGTTCCAAATTGGGAAGTACATCAAGGCTGTATATTGTCACCCTGCTTATTTAACTTTTATGTAGAGTACATCATGCAACGTGCCAGGCTGGGTGACTCACAAAATGGAATCAAGATTGGCAGGATAAATATCAGCAGCATCAGATATGCAGATGATACCATTCTAACAGCAGAAACTGAAGAGGAACTAAAGAGACTCTTGATGAGGGTGAAAGAGGAGAGTGGAAAAAGCTGGCTTAAAACTCAACATTCAAAAAACGAAAACCATGGATGGCATCTGGTCCCATCACTTCACAACAAATAGATGGAAAAAAAGCAAAAACAGTGTTAGATTTTACTTTCTTGGGCTCCAAAATCATTACAGATGGTGACTGCAGCCATGAAATTAAAAGAAGCTTGCTTCTTGGAAGGAAAGCTATGACAAACCTAGACAGCACAATAAAAAGCAGAGACATTACTTTGCCAACAAAAGTCTGCATGGTCAAAGCTATGGTTTGTCCAGTAGTCATGTAGTATGGATGTGAGAGCTGGACCATAAAGAAGGCTGAGTGCCAAAGAATTGATGCTTTTGAACTGTGGTGTTGTCGAAGACTCTTGAGAGTCCTTTGGAGGACAAGAAGATCAAACCAGTCCATCCTAAAAGAAATCAACTCTGAATATTCATTGGAAGGACTTTTGCTGAAGCTCTAATACTTTGGCCACTTGATGCGAACAGCTGACTCATTGGAAAAGTCCCTGACTCTGGAAAAGATTGAGGGCAGGAAGAGAATGGGGTGACAGATGATGAGATATTTGTATGACATCACTGACACAATGGACATGAATTTGAGCAAACTCAGGGAGATAGTGAAGGACAGGGAAGACTGGTGTGCTGCATTCCATTGGGTTGCAAAGAGTCAGACACAACCTATCCACTGAACAACAACAATAAATAAACATACCTGAAATAAATGATTAATAGAAAATCTTAGCAAAGCAATAGAAGACATGAAGAAAAATCAAATGGAAATTTTAGAACTAAAAGAAACAAAATCACTGATATATAAACTCAGTAATGAGTTCAACATCGGAAGAAACAAGGCAGAGGAAAGAGTCAATGAACTTGAATAAAACAATAGAAATTATAGAGAGGAAATAGACTTGAAGAAATGAACAGACTCAGGGATATGTGGAACTATATCAAATGACTCTGATATCACATTTTTAGATGATGATATTTTTTAAGCAGATGAAGCTAACAAAATTACCCATACAAAAAGTGGCAAAGTTTCCTAAACCTGGCAAAAAATGAGAGGTAGGTGGGGTCCAACAGGTTCAAGAAGCTGAGTGAAACTCAACCAGGAAAAAAGCCAAAGAAATTGATTCCAAGAGACATCATAGTTAAACTTACGACAACTAAAGACAAAATCCTAAAAGTAGCCCAAGAAATGATGTATCACTTAGAGGAGAAAAATAGTTCAAATGGCAGTAGTGTGTTTCTCACCAGAGCTATGGAAGCCAGAAGGAAGGGGCAGAAGATTTAGGTGCTGTTAAAAAAAAAAAAGAAAAGAACTATCAATTCTGAATCTTATACCCAGTGAAATACCCTTTAAGAATGAAAGGCAAACTTTAGACATTCTCAGATGAAAAATAATTCAGAATATATTGCCAGCAGATCTACTTGAGAAGAATAGCTAAAGAAGAGTGCAGACTGCCTGCATTCTGGTAGAGATTCAGTCATTGCCAAGGCCAACATGGAACTCCTCTTCTCCCACCTCCTTCCCCGTAGGCAGCAACAGTCCTAGGGTAAGGATGTATTCAGACCCCCTCCCCAGACAGCACTGCAAACAGAATGAAAATGGTCAAAGAATTCTTGAAATATCAGTAAGGAAGAAAGTCTGCAGAAAAGAGCAAATAAATAGGTTAAGCCCAGGACTTTCCTTCTCCATGACTTTTCGAAGTTATATTTGATAATTCAAGTAAAAATTATAATATTGTCTAATGTGATTGTCAATGAATATAGAGAAACCATTTAAAACATCTATATTACAAATAGGGATGAGTAAAAGGACATTCAGGGAGGTAATATTTCTTAAATGGGATGTAAAATGATTATGTTGCAGCATATTTTATGCCTATAGTATTTATATATCATAGACATGTATATACGTAAAGCATATATATACATATATATATGAAGCAAAAATTGATTGACTTGAAGGAAAAAAGCAACAAATCCACAACTCTAGCTGAATATTTCAACAACTGGAGAGAATAACTAGACAGAAAGCAAAGATAGAGAAGAATTCAACACCACTATCAATCAAAAAAGTTTAACATCTAAAGACATTCACAGAACACTCTAGACAACAACAGCAGAATTCACAGTTTCTTCAAGTACCCACATGGCATATACCAAGATAGACCAAATCTTGGCAATAGAACAAATGCCAACAAATTTATGTTTGAAATCAAATAGAGTATGTTCTATGACCACAATACAATCAAACTAGAAATCAATAGCAGAAAGGCAAAGTGAAAACATTCAAACACTTGGAAACTAGACGACAAACTCAACATAATCCACAGATAAAAGAGGAAGTCTCATGGAAAAAAAACAGAATAAAGCATTAAAATTTGTGAGTCAGATAAAGGAGTGTTGAAAGGGAAATTTGTAGCACTAGATGAAGAATGAAGAAAAGTCTCAAATCAATAAACTAAGCTCTCATCATAAGAGATTAGAAAACAAAGAGCAAAAATAAACGCAAATAAGAAAAGGAAGGAAATAACAAAAAAACAGAAACTAATGAAATTAAAAACAACGAATCAATGAACAAAAATGTAGTTCTTTGAAAAGACCGATAAACTCTACAAATCTCTAGCAAGAATGATAGAAAATAAAAGAGAGAAGACATAATACTATCTGAAATGAAACAGAAGACACCACTGCAGACTCTGTAGACATCAAAAGGATAATAAAGGAATATTACAAAATATTATAAAAGGATAATAAAGGAATATTTAAATGGACCAATTCCTTGAGAAGTATGATTAAGAATAAGTCACTCAATATTTAATAGATAATATGAATAGCCCTATTATTTTTTTAAAATGAAATTGAATTCATAATGTAAACCATCCCCAGAAAAGAAACCTTTAACCCATATGGTTTCACAGAATTCTATCAAGTGCTCAAAAAAGAATTAATGTCAATTTCACACAATTTTTTCCAGAAAATTCAAGAAGAGAGAACACTTCTTAATTCATCCTGTGAAGCCATCATTACCCTCATAACAAAACCAAAGAAAAATATTGATAGTACCAAAAAAATGCAAAACAATATTCCTCATGAATATGGATACACATATCCTTAAAAATATATTAGCAGACAGAATTCAACAGTATGTAAAAAACATTATATTTAATTATATTTAATACCATGACCAAGTTGGGATTATTCCAGTGATGCTGGTAGAAAATTTGAAAATCAACCAATGTAACCTACCACATTCACAAAGGAAAGGAGAAAAATCATGTAATCACAGCAATAGAAGCACCAAATGCATCTTTTGTGCATGTTTAAAACTTTTAAAACACAGAAATAGAAGAAGGATTCTTTAACTTGATAAAGAAACGTCTTTTCAAAAATACCTACAGTAACATTCCATATAGTGGTGAAAGGAATTCAAGATAAGAGAAACACTAAGATGAGATAGGCCGTCTGACAGTTGGCCAACTTAGTGAGAAGATGACCTGGGGAAGAGGAGTGAGTGGGAGCCAGGAGGCGATTAGCCCCAGAAATTCCCCCTTGTCTTTGTTTTCTTAATGGAAGTGTTCATCCAACTTCTGTTTCAGAGGGAGGAAAGTATATTTCACCAGTGAATGTTTAAGTTCCTAAAGAGTAAATAACTGTTTCAGCTTTTGAAATTTCATGTGAAATTATCAGAGTCATGAGAAAAATGCTAATATCAAAATTAAAGTCAAATGAATCATGGCTTCTGGCTGCTAAGCAGAAGCCTTTGCTCTGGGCCTATGCTATGCTGAAGGCCAATGGGCTGCCGGCTCCCTCCCACCTCACCCCACCCCCCCTGCTGGACTGGCCTTTCCCCCCACCATCCCACAGGCCGGGTTACAGAAGAGACAGCAGGGCAGTTCCTCCTCCACCATAAGCATTTTCCACCAGGAAAGGTCATGGAGTTACTCCTTTCCCCAAATTCGGTCCCACAATCATGGGAAAAGTAAATCACAATAGGATCGTGTTCCTTGTTCAAGCTAGCATCTCAGAAGAGATCTCTGGCATTGTGTTATTTTAGTTCAGCAAATGCTCAGACTGGTGACAACATAGGACCAATTCCCTCTCCTTTGGTATCAGATAAGCTTAGGTTTTCTAACTCCTCTTTCCCAAATGCATTTCCTCAGACTTCCCTGGTACCCAGAAGAAGGGAGAAAGAGACACAAAGAGAAGAGAGAGACACAGGGAGAATGGGATGCAAATAGAAGTATAGGAAAATTCTAATTGGTTTTTTGAAGATTAGGTAAGTGATGGGACAAATAAAGATACCAATTTCCACTCCTGCTAAGCAAGAACCACCACTTAACTTACCCCATTACTAGACAGCCTGCAATGTTCTTTGGGACTTAGAAATCAAACCCCGCCCCCCACCAGAGATCCCTTGGCAGGAGCTTTCCAGAGAGCTGTGTTTTGGCAACAGCTGCTATGGAGGAAGACTCTTATTTTTACACCACTGGGGCTGAAACACCAGTATCTCCCTGAACTTCCTAGAAACGGTACATAGTAATACGTGGAAGTGTTCTCATCCCACAAGTTTCCTTAATAAATTTCCTCAAGATTACCAGCAGTGTTATAGTTTTAATGTCCTAACTTTAATGGTTCTGGGAAAGGGGATCTTTGAGACTACCCCCGATGCTATGAGACTACACCTGCATACTAGGAATATCTAGCAAGCCCCGCTCTGCTCCTTCATGTCATGTCCTTAAATGTAAGGCCAGAATCTATAAAGCTCTTAGAGGAAAACATGGGAAGTATACTCTAACAAATCACAGCAAGATTCTCTGACTTACCTCCTAGAATAATGGAAATAAACAAAAATAAACAAATGGGACCTAATTAAACTTAAAAGTTTTTGCACAACAAAGGAAGTAATAAATGAGATTAAAAGACAAGTCTCAGAACAGGAAAAAATTATTGCAAATAATGCAATTGACAAAGGATTAGTCCCCCAAATATATAAGCAGCTCAAACAGCATAATATCAGAAAAACAAACAGCCCAATCAAAATTGAGAAAACCTAAACAGACATTTCTCCAAAGAAGACATACAGATGACCAACAAACATGAAAAGATGTGAACATCAATATTAGAGAAATGCAAATCAAAACTATAAAAAGGTATCACCTTATGCCAATCAGAATGGTCATCATCAAAAAAATCTACAAACAATAAATGCTGGAGAAGATGTGAGAAAAGGGAACTCTCCTGCACTGCTGGTGGGAATGTAAACTGATACAGACATTATGAAAAATACTCTGGAGATTCCTTAAAAAACTAGGAATAAAACTACCATGGGTTTGCATGCATGTATGCTAAGTCTTCATGTATGGGCTTCAGTTGTGTCCAACTCTGTAGCCCAGAGAGAGTTGACTTTAGCCCACCGGGCTCCTCTGCCCATGGGATTCACCAAGCAAGAATACTTCCCCACCCAGGGATCAAACCCTAGTCTCTTATGTCTCCAGTACTGGTAGGTGGATTCTTTAACACTAGCACCACCTGGGAAACAAAATCACCATAAGGCCAGCAACAGCGCTACTGGGCCTAGACCCTGATAATAGCATGATTCTAAAAGGCATATGTACCCCAATGTTCACTTCAGCACTATTTACAATAGTGAAGACATGGAAGCAACTTAGATGTCCATTGACAAATGAATGGATAAAGAAGCGTGGTACGTATATGCAATGGAAATACTACTCAGCCATAAAAAGGAACAGATTTGACTCAGTTGTAGTGAGGTGGATGAACTTAGAGCCTGTTATACAGAGTGAAGTAAGTCAGAAAGAGAAAAACAAATATCATATATTAACACATATATATGGAATCTAGATAAATGATACTGATGTACATATTTGTAGGGAAGGAATGGAGACACAAGGGAATTCAAAGAAAACCCTACTTCTGTTTCATTGAACAGGTTAATGCCTTTGACTCTATGAACCACAACAAACTGAAAAATTCCTAAAGAGATGGAAATACCAGACCACCTTACATGTCCCCTGAGAAATCTGTGTGCAAGATAAGAAGCAACAATTAGAACCTTACATGGAACAACTGACTGCTTCAAAACTGAAAAAGGAGTTTGACAAGGTTGTATATTGTCACCCTGTTTAACTTATATGTAGAGTACATCATGTGAAATGCAGGGCTGGATGACTAACAAGCCGGAATCAAGATTGCCGGGAGAAATATCAATAACTTCAGGTATGCAGATGACACCACCCTTATGGTAGAAAGCAAAGAGGAATTGAAAAGCCTCTTGATGAAGATGAAAGAGGAGAGTGAAAAAGCTGGCTTAAAACTCAACATTCAAAAGACTAATATCATGGCATTTGGTCCCATAACTTCATGGCAAATAGATGGTAAAAAAGTGGAGGCAGTGATGAATTTTATTTTCTTGGGCTCCAAAATCACTGTGGATTGTGACTGCAGCAATATACTCTAGAGAGCATATTTAAAAGCAAAAGACATCACTTAGCCTACAGAGGTTCGTATAGGCAAAACTATGGTTTTTCTAGTAGTCATGAACAGGTGTGAGAGTTGGATCATAAAGAAGGCTGAGTGCCAAAGAACTGATGCTTTCAAGTTGTGATGCAAACAGACAAAGGAGTAATCTCAAAAATATACAAGCAACTCCTGAAGCTCAATTCCAGAAAAATAAATGACCCAATCAAAAAATGGGCCAAAGATCTAAACAGACATTCCTCCAAAGAAGACATACAGATGGCTAACAAACACATGAAAAGATGCTCAACATCACTCATTATCAGAGAAATGCAAATCAAAACCACAATGAGGTACCATTACACGCCAGTCAGGATGGCTGCTATCCAAAAGTCTACAAGTAATAAATGCTGGAGAGGGTGTGGAGAAAAGGGAACCCTCTTACACTGTTAGTGGGAATGCAAACTAGTACAGCCACTATGGAGAACAGTGTGGAGATTCCTTAAAAAACTGGAAATAGAACTGCCATATGACCCAGCAATACCACTTCTGGGCATACACACCGAGGAAACCAGATCTGAAAGAGACACGTGCACCCCAATGTTCATCGCAGCATTGTTTATAATAGCCAGGACATGGAAGCAACCTAGATGCCCATCCGCAGATGAATGGATAAGAAAGCTGTGGTACATATACATAATGGAATATTACTCAACCATTAAAAAGAATACATTTGAATCAGTTCTAATGAGATGGATGAAACTGGAGCCCATTATACAGAGTGAAGTAAGCCAGGAAGATAAACACCAACACAGTATACTAACGCATATATATGGAATTTAGAAAGATGGTAACCATAACCCTATATGCAAGACAGAAAAAGAGACACAGATGTATAGAACAGACTTTTGGACTCTATGGGAGAAGGCAAGGGTGGGATGATCTGAGAGAATAGCATTGAAACATATATATTATCAAGTGTGAAATAGATCGCCAGTCCAGGTTGGATGTATGAGACAAATGCTCAGGGCTGGTGCACTGGGATGACCCAGAGAGATGGGATGGGAAGGGAGGTGGGAGGGGGATTCAGGATGGGGAACACATGTAAATCTATGACTGATTCATGTCAATGCATGACAAAAACCACTACAATGTTGTAAAGTAATTAGCCTCCAACTAATAAAAATAAATGAAAAAAAAAAAAAGTGATGCAGGAGTCCCTTGGATGCAAGGAGATCAAACCAGTCAATCCTAAAGTAAATCAACCCTCAATATTCATTGAAAGGACTGATGCTGAAACTGAAACTCCAATACTTTGGCCACCTGATATGAAGAGCCAACTCACTGGAAAAGTCCCTGATGCTGGGAAAGATTGAGGGCAGTAGGCAAAGGGGACAACAGAGGATGAGATGACTGGATGGAATCACCGACTCAATGGACATGAGTCTGAGCAAGCTCCAGGAAATGGTGAAGGACAGGGAAGCCTGGCATGCTGTAATTCATGGAGTCACAAGGAGTCAGACATGACTTAGTGACTGAACAAACAACAATGGAGATAAGTCCAAATAGAGAATGGACTTAGGTGATCTTAGATGGGGAAGAAGAGGGTAGGATGAATTGAGAGAATAGCAATGACATATATACACTATTATGTGTAAAATGGATAGCTAGTGGGAAGTTGCTGGAGCACTAGGAGTCAGCCTGGCACTCCGTGATGACCTAGAGGATTGGAAAAGGGAGAGGGGAGGGAGGCTAATGAGTGAGGGGATATACATACAAACATATATATATATATAGTTATGGCTGATTCATATTGTACAACAGAAGCCAACACAAACCTTAAAGCAGTTTTCCTCATATTAAAAGTTAATTTAAAAAAATTACTTTAGCAAATTTATGAGTACATGGTTAAACAAAGGGACATCCAGGTCTCAACCCTACCCAGTCAGTGCAAAATGATATTCAGGCATAAAAGATGCTCACAAAAAAGATAGAGGATCTAGAGCTCACTTCGACATTATTCCCCAACAAGGCAGAAATGTCTTTTCCTTTGTTTTGCGGATGTTGGTAAAAGGATTCTAGAATTCTTAGACTTCAGCTCTTTTTCAGTTAACAACTGTTCTTGTTTCTCCATGGTTCAATATAAAGGGAGCTATCAAAATCACTTCTGTGCCTTCTCTATACAGGTCAAATACTCTATAGCATCATCATGGAAGGAGTTACTGTTCCATAGAGTATTTAAAAATTCACCTCTCTGCTCATAAAAGCTGCATGAATCTCACTCACATACGTAAATTTTCTAACTACAACAACCCTTAACTTTTTCAGTTTTCCCCATTTTCTTTTATTCAGCCAAGTGATCTTCCGGTAATAAACACACAGCAAACAGCAAATCTTTTGAGATTAGAAAATACTGGAATTTCCCTGGGCCTATTTTCCTATTTCTGTTTAGCTCGCTCATTGATTGCCATGAGATTTGCAGTCAGATTCATTTCTGGGCCTTGATGTTTAAGCATCATTATTGCTGTGCCTCGTAATACTGTCAAGACAAAAGTACTGGTGAGGACAATAGGTTTACTGGTGAAGTCAAGTGACCGAGCAATGTTTAAGTCAGAATTAACTTGTGATGGTGATTTAGTCACTAAGTTGTGTCCAACTCTTGCAACCCCATGTATTGTAGCCCGCAGGCTCCTCTGTCAATGGAATTTTCCAGGCAAGAATACTGGAGTGCGTTGCCATTATTAACTTGGTCAGTGGTAAAGAATCTGCCTGCCAATGCAGGAGATGCAAATGATGTGAGTTTGATCCCTGGGTTGGGAAGATCCCCTGGAGAAGGAAATTGCATCCCACTTCAGTATTCTTGCCTGGGAAATCCCATGGACAGAAGATCCTGGTGGGCTACAGTCCATGGGATCAACTTAGCAACTAAGCATGCACACGCAAGATTTCTTCAGCTGAGAACATTTTATCAAATTTATGTGTAGGGCCAGATGGGCTTCAGAAGATCCTAATTTCCAAAACAGTCTACGATGAACAAACTTCAGGGCTCCCTGTTTGATCCTCATGCCAGGAAATCCTGCCTATAAATGATTCAGTAAAGTTGGTAAAGTTTTCCATGGATTTGACTGAATTACAGCACAGGGAACCCTGCGAAGAGGAAAGACAGCATCTCAGAGGATGGAGGAGGGAAAAGGGCAGACCTGAAGTGAGCAAAGCATGTCAGCTACAAATTGTGTACACATGCAACATGAACTTGTGAACACACGTCCAACTTGGCAGATGTATAAAGATTGGATATTAATAACGTGTTCCTGAAACATCTTACTGAAATGATGATTTAAGTGACTTTGATTTAAAATTAGACTTTTTAAGAATTTTTTAAAACATTTCCAATACTATCTACTGAAAACCAAATGCAGCTTCTTGGTGAACATGTTCTGCACCAAGTGAAGTCTTGTTTTTCTGAATGTTACCTCAAAAAGTAATTTTTTTTTTTTTTAAAGCAATCTTTTCTCCACCTCTTTGCCTTGCAACAATTGAAGCAGCTGGGGGCTGGCACACACTTTATTAGTGATTTAAAATACACCCTTGGAAACTAAGCTGGCTTTTTTTTGCCCATCCAGGTGGGAAGCATGTTCCAGCAAATGGGAACAACACTTAAGAAAGTTCTCAAACAGATAATGCTTTAAGAGCTCTACTTCAACAAATCTTCTATCAGCCATCTCAGCAACAAAAGACCAGAGTAGCCTGGTAAGAGAACTAAGCTTTCCATATAAAGACAAAGATAAAACAGTTCAAGCAGCCAAGATTCGACATCTTTAAAAATGCCTTTTCAATCTTTAATTTTTGTCTGCTTGGTTGTCTAGCAACCAAGTGCCAAAAGAAACTCCACCCAAAACAAAATGAAACAATGCAGACACTTAGCTTCAGGAGAGCGTGCGTGTGTGTATTAAGATTCTCAGGGAGCAAAGCTAGAAACTCGCCTTCAGACAATTAAAACAGAAAAAGTTCTGACTGTAGATAGCAGGAAAGGAAGTCGGGAGAGAGGAAAAAGCAACTCGAAAATGCGTAATGTGGGATGAGGGTATAGTTTCCACACACCGGGCTAAAGCAAGGTTTACACTCTTAAGTAATAAAAACAAACCATTAAGCTCGGCCCAGCACTGTCAGGAAGTATAAAACAGTTCTTGAAACTTTGCAGTGACTATACAACAGCTTTTCATAAACTCTGTTTCCTGATCTTCATTAAATGTTCACATCAAGTTGCCATGGGGCAATTAGCTTGCCTCCTGAAATCAATAAAAAATCAACAATTTGGAAATAGTTGTACAGTAAAATAGTTCAATAATTATTCTCTCATCGTGTTGTGGCCAAGCAGTTCCAGTGTAAATGCAGTCCAGATGAGAGTCTGCTCCTCACGAGGGGAGCTTTCAGCAATGGGCAGTTTGCAGGGAAAGCTGCAGATCAAGACACACTGCAGCATGAATATAGTCCTGGCATGACTTGGAGCGGGGCCCAGGGCTTGGGGCAAACACAGGCTGGAAGTGGCATTCAAGCCAGTGTCTGGCTGTCTGGCGTACTGCCTATGCACTCAGAGAGACTCAGTCCAAAGTGTGGAGACCTAAAAGAAATGATAGACCCAATAGATACAAAATTAGGCACCCCACACTCAGCGTTTGGACCCCAGACAGGAACAAACCAAGATTATCCCCCTGGGTTATGTATATCTGCAAGAGAAAAAATATGTGTATGTCTGTGTCGGTGTGTATGTATCTATATCTATGTATATGTCAACATTATATATATAAAGAGTGTATCTGAGATTAGGATTCATTCATTTCAGCATTACTTCCACAAATATTCCAAACTGAATTGCTTGCAAGAAACCTTCAAAGTGCTCCCCCCAAAAGTAAAATGAGTCTAATAAACAGATGACCTTCCTAAGACATCTTGCTACAAAAAAAGGGGTCAAGACAAAGTTCCTTCTTTGCTGAGGGAACTTAATTCCTTTTGCTTTTTCTAGCCAGAGTCCATTCACTTCAGCACCTTGTTCGAAGCCAACCGCGGCATTACAAATTCCAATATCCATTAAGTCAAATGTCAAATACCAGCTTGGGAACCTTTGTATCACCCTCTAGGCTCAGTGGTGCTGTACAGTGAGCTGTCTTAGAACTTAAAAAAAAAAAAATCAAGCATCATTTTTAGTATAAACAAGTGCTTCAAATGTATGACATCTATTTGCTGCCTTCAAAGAGAAAACTTTTAACTCAGATGCTTGGCACTAAGATCACACGGGATCAACTCCATGGACTGACTTAAGTGTTAAACTTTTTAAAAGTACGTTAAAGGCTTGCACCTGCTCCCCCATCCACATAGATGTACTGACACGTATTTGACTAAACTGACTACCTACATGCCCAAGCAAGCAAGCTGAGCAGATTTTACAAGATAAGTAACCAAGTGTTTTCATGTCTGAGGGTGGCTAGAACACAAAATTGCCAGTCATCTTGTGGGGGAAAGAATGCCTTTGAAAAAAATACATAGGGCATCATTTCAGATAAAATGTATCTAAATGCCTTCCTGTATATAGGTTTGGTTGTTTTGTTTTTCTTTTAAGTGCTGCTTCTTAATGAGGGGCCTAAACTTGGTCTGACTTTCTGCTGTTGTGATGGAGAATTCTTAGAACCTACACCTGGGAACATGATGGAAATGTAGAATCTCAGGCCCTATCCCAGATTCATGGAAACAAAACGGATGTAACATGATCCCAAAGGGTCTGTAGATGCATCAAGGCTGCATTCTCCTGGAAGTGATACTGGTGATTCCCACGCACAACAAAATCTAAGAAGTTTTATTTAGAGCATCATTTGTTAGGTAGACGTTCACTTTGAAGTTTGCAGGGCAGGGAGATGGTCAGAAAATTCTGCCCTGGAGAATACCATAAGGGTATAATTTATCCCAGTGGGGTGGAGGCAAGAGGAAAAGCAATTTACTGAGTGAAGTAGACCTGCATTTATTCTCCATCTCACCTTACCCTACCTGCCCCCTGCAAAAAAAAAAAAAAATAAAGCAGAAAAGGAACAGAATAGTTCCAGGGCAGTCCTACTTCTTTGTGATTGCGCATCTATGCCACACTTATTTCTACATTTAAATTGTTCTTCACCGCAAAGTTGTGTTCTTTTTGCTTTATTATAGATTGGGGGGCTGTAGCATCTAACATTCAGTGAATCGATATCTTAACATTAATATGAGCTAAGAATAGAAATATACTATTTTAAAAAGTGCTTTGATTTGCACAAATGATTATTCCACGTCTGATAAAAAACTAAGGAAAAAATGTGGAACATTTAGATTATCCATAATGATGTAGCCTGTTATACAGACCAGACTGATAGATAATCTCTCCATTCTTCGCCTCTCGAGGTACAATATAAAGCAGCAGTTGGAGTAGAAATTATGAAAAACATGGAAGCATAGAGAAATCTGTAAACCACTCATCTTCTTCCTCCCCAATTTTGAAGGCAAAAAAATGAACAGAGCTATCTGGACCTGCCATACAAGTTAAAACCATACCAGGAAGCGGACACAGCCCAGACAAGCACAAAACCAGATGACACAACTTAATCAATTTTGAAAGGTGATCTCCCCAAATTCAGAAACTTACATTTTTTGAAAGCCAATTCTAAAAGGATTCAAAGGTTCCTACAGAATAGAGACTGAAAACTGAAAACATTCAGTGTCATGGGGTTAGTTATGACACTTCTTTTCTCTCAGAATGAAGAATGTGAGCCAAAATGTCTGTAGGAATGTAGAATATATGTAAGAATATTCTGTTTCTCTACTCAACTGCCAAGAGGGTCAGAGTCCTCAACTATTACAAAATCTCTGGAACTAAACTGAAAATATCATCATCTACCTATATGTAATACTTATCACATGTATCTTTATATGTATATTTATATATTACATATATGTCTCTATATATTTACACATATATTTGTGTATATATTTATATGTATTTATACATTTGTATGTATATTCATACACATATATTTACATATATTACACATATATATGTCTATATATATTTACACATCTATATTATGCAAGAGAATACACTTGAGAATCATTTTCCGTAAGAAAATCAGAACCAATTAAGCAGAGGTATAAAAAGGGACGAAACTGCCAAATGTATGGAAATTCTTGGGCTATATACTTTTGCACTGTCATCTGAAATATTTGGAAATGACAAAACATGGATTACTATTTTTTAAGATATTAAGACTGTGCAGCCTGCCCCTCACGTCCACGGCGAGAGGAAGAAGAGTGTGAGGGACAGAGATGATCTTGCCGCCTGTTGGGTGCAAGAGCGATAGGATAGGGATAAAAAGAAACTAAAAGATTTTAAAAGTGGAAGGAGTAAAAGATAACTTGTAGTAATTTTTCTAAAAAAATATGATCTACATAATCTCAAAACTTGTTGCTTCCCAGGTGACTCAGTGGTAAAGAATTCACCTGCCAGTGAAGTAGACACAGATGATGTGGGTTCGATCCATGGGTTGAGAAGATCCCCTGAAGAAGGAAATGGCAACCCCTTCCAGTATCTTGCCTGGAAGATCCCATGAACAGAGGAGCCTGGTGGGCTGCAGTTCATGGGGTTGCAAAAGAGTAGGACATGACTTAGGGGCTAAACAACAACAAAAACACTACTTTTCTTTAAAAAAAAAAAAAAATCTGCCTGCATAATCTCAAAACACAGGGTCAAACCTATCATACCCAAAACATCATCCAAAATGTAACATGCTCATCACAGGTTAATTCCTGGGAAGAATCTGATGATGACAAGTGTTCCTTTACTAACATACTCTTTTGTTTGGCCAATTCCAAGGCAGGGCTAGGAAAGGAAATTAGAATAAGACCTGACCAATCACAGTAGGACCAGAGGTGACACAAAGTCCTAGAAAATTGACCTTAAAATACTTCAAGTAAAATTATGGGGTGTTGTGGGACCCTTGGCCATATAAGCATACCCACCCAACCCTTCCTTGGGTCTAATTTCAATCCAGAACACAGAAGCCCTGTCCCTTGTAAGTGTTCATTCTGAGTGGCCTAATTTGACTTCATTCTGCTTGGGCTTCAGTCCAGTTGGCAGATGACCCTGTAGAAGCTGATCTTAGACACTTTCTCTTTCTAATTTTTTGGCACCATTGCCTCAGTTGCATGGAATATCACCTCTGAAACTTTATCTTGGGTTCCCCAGGTTTTGTCTATTTTGTAGCTTTGGTTTTCTCTTTAATAATCCTGCTCCAAAGAAGTGTATGTGCAATACTAAAGCATTGATCAATTCCTAAGAATGAGCCAATGACTTGCTTGCAAATTTCCAACAGCTCCTTGCCTTCTTCCTCCCTCCCTCCAAAATGAGTAGCCTCAGAAGCAAAAGTGTAAGCAAATGTAAGGTAACTTTGTGAACACTGTACAAATGCACCATTTTTTCTTGCAAGTTGGTCTTTATAGAATGAAATGAAAGAACTTTGATATTTATTATCTGAAATAGGTTTAACATTTGGAGAAATGTGTTTAAACACATAACCTTGGAAAGAGAAACAAGCTGATAGAACAGAGAACTGGGGTAGGCAGAAAACAATTTTGCTATGTGGGGGGCAAAGTTAGAAAATTGAGTCCTTCTGAGCATAAAGAGCTCCCGGTGAGGTAAAAGTGAAATACAAATTGATTTCCAACTCTTCATGAGGGCCACTAGATATCAATTTTAAATATACATGATCACGATATCAATAATGAAGAAATCTTATATTTTATTTAATACTTTGGCCAGTCCAGCTCCTTTGAAGGGGTCACTAGTTTAGGAAAGAACAACAAACCATCATTCACTTTCCTGCAGGTTCATCGTTTTCCTAATTATTTCTATTGGTCTTGCTTTACTCTTTCTGCAAATTAAGGGTTAGGGGAAGGGCTTCTATATTAGATCAGTAATGTCTGGTTCTTATCCAAATATTCCACCTAATAAGGATGTAAATTCTCACGGACTGGACAACCACTCTGCAACATTCCTGAGAACTGAATAATATAATAATCTTGAAAGTCAGCAGAGTGGATTATCCACTTTTTTTTTTTTCCTGGACTTGAACTTGTGACCTTAACAGTAGCACTGCAAAAAAAAAGCAAATGTGCTAAGCACTTTGCCAGAGTAACCTTCCATGTAGACTTTTCATCTTAAATACACACAACTGAAAACAACTACAATTTTTGGAAAATTATGTACAAACCCAATACTTCCTTTGATTACATATAAATACAAATTAGCTATTTTTCCTAAAAAGTGGTTATAATAGTAAATAAATACAAAATAAATCTGACCATTATACTTCATGTGCTGGGGGCTGAACCCATATAAAATGTACAACTAAATACATTTTAAAATCTTTAAGGAATAATTCTCTGATTAAAATATTTGTTTTCCCAACTTCTTTTCGTAGATATAAATATATTTTCAAAATAGCTGTTTTTTTTTTTTTCCTCCATTCCATTCCATAAATAAAGTCTTCATTGGGAAATATTAAAGTGTCAACTTGATTTTTTTTTTTTGCTGTTTTTCTAAAATATATATATATATATTTATTTTATTTTGCTGTGCTAGCGACACCCACAACCCTCGACAACCATGTCCTGATAGTTCTTTAACACCACCTTCTCATTCTCATCAAGGTAGAGCATGGAGATGGCGCTGAGTTCTGTTGGGACACAGCATGCCTTGGGAATCTTAGAGTTAACTGAGTTGACCAGAGTTTGGACAATGGCATGATTCGTGGAGTTCAGGTGATCGGCCAGGGGAAAAGGGCACTCCCCGTGGCAGTAAAAGGCATGATACCCCGGCGGGGCAACGATCCAGTCATTCCACCCCACATCACTGAAGTCCACATATAAAGGGTGTCTCTTACAGCTGGACTTGAGGCGTTTCCGCTGTTTATGTTTTGCTTGCCGCTTTTCTCTTCTGTGGAGTGGGTGTCCTTTCCCATCGTGGCCAAAAGTGACAAGCAAGGGCCTTATCTGTGACCAGCTGTGCTCATCCTGGTGCAAAGACCTGCTAATCCGCACATGCCTCTTGGAGGCCCCATGGCTGTCCTCTGGGTGGGCTACCTCCACCACGAACCCGTGGTTGGCGAGCCCCTGGGCGGTCCACCTCATGACGGCGGGGGTGACATCGAAGCTCTCCCACCTACTGGCATTCTGAGTCACCAACCTGGTGTCCAAAAGTCTGGTCACAGGGAACTTGGAGTTAGCTGTGGCAGGTTTTATAATTTCATAAATATTAATTCGGTGATGGAAACTGCTATTGTTTTCCAAAGCTTCGGGCATATGTTTCCGAAAGACCTGAAGTTCTGCTGAGGTGATAAACTCCTCAGTGGGGATAGAAGTTAAATTAAAGAAGAATCGCCGGGTTGTTTTCCCACTCATTTCCGGCAGTTCTTCCAAAGATTCTAATTTGATATGGAAAAGTGGAAAAAAAGAAAAATTGTTCAGTAAGGCAAGTAAGACAGTCTGATTGTATATAAGGATTTATAAACATCACTTCAGGGTTTGATTCAACCCATGTAAAGTCTGCAACCAGAAAACTACAATTTCCCCTTTAGATAAAGAAACTATCCTCCCTTTTCCATACATTTATGTCAATATACACACCATGAAACAAAATTTCACAATTTGTCATTTTTTTTAAATCTCATATGTGAATACTGCTTCCAGGTGGCTATAATAATGGGGGGAATGGTGAAGCATTTCTTTGGAATTCACAGACTTTAGGGCAAAAAAAAAAAGTCAGCACTGTAGTTAGTAGAGGCCTAATGAGTGAGGATTTGAGGAAATTATTGCATTTCTTAAAAAGAAAAAGGCTTTAATGTCAATCCCTTAAGCGGTATTCTAAAACATTACTCTGCAATTTAGATGATTTACAAATCTCGATATACAGATTTCAGTTTCCTAATTAAAGACTCTGAAACTCAACATCAACGATGACATTTTGCAAAGTACACCCTACTATTTTACTCAAAAGTCCAGAAACAAAGGCATTTACAAGGGATCTGCTTCTTTGGAAACGTAAGGGTGGAACTAGGACACTATTGTAATTAAGGCTGGACAATTTCAAGAGAAGTTAACTTGCCAACTTTGTCTGTTCTCTCACCTCCTTATGACCTCAAAAATAAAAATCTCATTTCAGATGCTTTTGGGGAAAAAATAATTCTCTTCTATTTATAATTCCTTTATCTTAAAAACAAACAAACAATATATATATACACACCTAATAATAGGCTACAGGATACAGACAAACCCCCTGCTAAATCTATGAAAATCTACAGAAACGCCATTATGATATTCATGATGTAAGAGATAATCTAAGTACAGAATAATCATTTTGTATCTATTATCATTATTTTAAAATAGTCATTTAAGTGGGTTATATGTAGAAAATTCTTCCTGATTTAAAATTTTAGAATTTCAATTTTAAGTACTGCTTTTTGAACAAACAATATAACATAGCACCTTGAATGTTTAGTCTGCAATTCATAAAAAGTACCCATTATTATTAAATTAATAGTGAAAGCACTGGAATTTTGAGATATTTGGGTTTACTTTCATCTAGCTTTACCACATCCTGTCATTTCACTGTCAACAAATTTTACCTGCTTCATTCAGGATCCAACCTGAGTGCCAGCAAAATCAATTTAGCCACAGTTCCATGTCATCACCATAAGAGGAAATCATTTTTCATTAATTTTATGGTTGTTATTTCTCCTAAACCAAATAGCTATTCATTGTTCACAAAATCTAGATATCTTAGCAAAGGATAATCAGATCATTCACTCAAAGGTTCTACCTTATAAACTCTCATCATCAAAGCAACAGTCATTACTGCAAGCTAAGGTCAACAGGGGTGGTTTACACTAAACTATGGAGGAATGCTTTAATGGGATGCTTGGAAACTTTAACCTTCATGCAAATCACCTAGGACAACTTAACTCTTCAAATGTAGATTCTGATTCTACCGGTGAATCTGGGGTGGGGCCTGAGGTTCAGTATTTCCAGCAGCTCCCAGGTGAGGGAATGCTGGAAGCTGGGGAATTGCCCTTTGAACCTAAAGGTTTTAAAGAATGCTTTTCATGTTCAAGTATAATTGCCAGAAACAAAGTGCCTTTTTTGTTAAATAATATAAAGATGAACAGAAGAACCATTAGTGTCGGCCAAGGAGTAAGAGCTGAAGACATGGATGAGTAGATCTAAAGCTCCTTTCCTTAGACACGGACTAACCCACACCAAAGGGCTATCTTTGGGAGAGCTCTAAAATCTGCTGCCTGGCTAATGGTACTTCAGACCAGGCACTATTTTAAAATAACCCTCCCACCAATCAACCTGAGCCCTCCTTCAATATCAAGGATTGTGTTTACCCCCTGCAATTCAGGAGCCCTCTGATGTTTCCACTTTCAGCAGAGAAGCTACCAGAGAAAACAGAAGTGATGTAAAAATCAGCAGCGTCCTCCAGACACAATGACCCAAAGCCAGACCTGGCCCCAAGCAACTGACTTGGCTGATCTCAGAACACATATGAGTTTCTTGCTCTTCTTAAATAGGGGAAGGAAAGTCACATTATCTGGGGCCTTTGTGGAACAGCTGTATTGACAAACAAGCCCAGAGAAATATCACACACAGCCAGGAAGAAGATGAACAATCTCTCAGGTAAGCATGAGAAACGAGTAAATGAAGCAAGGAGGATGGGTATAAAAGAGGCATTAAATAGAACAATAATGAATGTATGCTCAGTCGTATCCAACTCTTCGCATCCCCATGAACTGTAGTCCACCAAGCTCCTCTGACCATGGGATTCCCCAGATGAGAATACTGGAGTGGATTGCCATTTCCTCCTCCAGGGGGACCTTCCCAATCAAGGGATCCAACTGGTGTCTCCTGCATTGGCAGGCAGATTCTTTACCTTGAGCCACCTGGGAAGCCCAAATAGAACAATAACCCTCCAAAAGACCAATGTATTACTGAATTATATAAAACTCCCACAATTCAACTGGATATAGCCTATTAAAAGGCAGTATCAGGTGCTCCAAAATCTCATTGGAGGTATTAATAAGTGGCAAAAGAAGGCTCACTTAGCAAAGGAAAAAACTTACACTATTAAATATTAACTAGTAATGTGAAGATCTTTCTCCAGTTTTGTAGCTTCATCTCAGTTAACCTAATCCCTACTGGACCACTATCCCTTCTTAATTCAAAGGCCTCTACGACAAGACCCCTGATTGCAGACTCTGGTCACAGAGATACATCAGAAGGTCTCAGGAATCCCCAAACCCAGGAAAACTGACCAAAGTTAGCATACCCTCTCCTTTGACCTGCAAGGGAACATGAATTTTTTCTAGAAGGTAGAAAAAAATCGGAACTTTTTGAAATGAAGTAAAGAAGTTACAAATCACATCAAGCCTGGGGATTCTGAAAATAACGGGGCACTTACCTAAGTAGGTAATGTACATTTCTCTGAGGTATATGTAAATAATCTTTATTGAATAAGCTGCACTTGCCAAGGGATCTGAGGATTCCAAACTATTTTAGATGTGGGTCCCTGAACTTCTAAGTTCTTAATCAAATAAACAGAGCTATGGCTGCAAAAATGTGGAAAAGTAAGGAAAAATAAGGTAAAAATGACATTCAACCTCTCTCCCAAAAGCAAAGTTCTAACTCAATCATCTACACTGTCAATTATTCATCTATATCAAAATAATCCAAAGATAAGGCTGAATTCCCACAGCTAGCCTAGGCTCATTTTGACTTCCTCTTCCCTAGACCAGGGAATTACCAGGGTAATATGAATTACTTTATGACAGATCAATTAGAAACTGTTACTGGCTCCATTTTGGAAATGAAATAAGTGGAACTCAGAGAGGTTATGTGACTTTCCTAAGGTCACAGTGCATAGCTATGCAGTTGAGCCTACTGCAGGCCCCAGGTTTCTGGCCACTAGATGGCACCATCTAACATGGGGGAGGAGTCAAAAACAAGTAAAAGTCAAAACCAACAGAGGCAGATTTATATTTAATACAAATGTATCTGTAGGGTGAGTTCTGTCCCAGTTAAAGGAATAGAAAATGATGGAGGAAGCAGACAGGACTAAATAAGCAGAAAAGTAAAGTGGCAGGCACTGGGACATGCAGATCTTGTTTGGAACCACTGATATTCTGTGGCTGTTTTTTTCTCCTACAGTATGATAAGTTTTAGCAAAAAGTGAGTTGTCATTACGTTTTGAGAATTTTGCAACAATCTTTGAATAAAAAATGTTCATTAAGAAAACAACAATGAAAACCTGCAAATGTTCTAGCTAGTCAGTAAGGTTGGAAAGTATTGCCCTGAAATAAAATGAAAGTAATGGAGAATAAAAGATAATCATGTCCAAAATGTAAAATAATGATTAGAGAATACACACACACACACACACACACACACACACACACACACACACACACACACATATAGAGAGAGAGAGAGGGAGGGAGGGAGAAAATTAATGCATTGAGGAGAAAAATAAGATTAAATACAAAAGGTTCAAATGAATCAGTTAAAAATTAAAGACAACAAAGGAGATGGCAGCTAAAAGAGAGAACATGGTCACATTCACTAACTCTGATGTGGCCTCTGCACACCCTTAACTCCAACACCTGTGGAATGATCCAGGGTCCTCTTATTATAAGTTGCCTACCTGGTGAAAGATACAAAAGGCCAAGTCTTTAAAAATAAGACAAAATAGCTCAATGAGGAGGGATCAACAGGGAACAGAGAGGAGTCACTAAAAAAGCAGCAGCATGTAAAACATTAGTACAAGAACTCTCTGGGCACCAAAGGCTCCATCTATGAGCATTTCCCAACAGAATGCCTGTTCCACATGGGGGTGGGGGGGGGCTTTCCTATTCACGCTGAAATACCTGGGGACACCTGGGAAGCATCCCCAGGTGAACACTGGTTTGGTGAGTATATGTGTCCAAATCCTTTGGTTGTACTGGGAATCTGTGTTCAAACTGGGAATCAGTGTTTAACTGGGAATCCCAGTGTTGTACTGGGAATCAGTGTTCCTTCACAGGGCAGTAGTTGTTTCCTGAATTTTCCTTTTAATTGGGTATTTTCATGAAAATTACTTTTGTAGAAAAAAGGCTAATGTTTAACTCAAAGTTTTAGCCATAGGGCAAATAATTCAGTTATTTCAGGCAAAAAGAGAACTGTGTCCTTCAGAGTCTGGAGAGCAAGCATGTGGTCCTTCCATATTCCAATCTGACAGGAAAGAATAAAGATTTTTTGCAGGGCCAAAGAAGTCAACCAGTTTCAATGTGCTTTTAACTATAAGCAAAGCACAGAACATTTTCCAGTTAAAAGAAGTGATTTTTTATCCTCAGTGGCAGTTCTGAAAGGCCTATGAGGCTGAAGTACTTTTTAACAACTTTGAAAGAAGAAAATGTTTTGCAGTACTTGGGCTCTCCCAAATAAAAGCCACTGTAGAAAGTACTAAAGAAAGTTTAATAGGAGAAATGACAACTGATCATTTCTGTGACTGAGCACCTACGAAGTGGATCCATTATCTTCTCACACTGGCTGAAAGAATGCCACCATGATATTTCTTGTCTTGTATTTCACCAAATCACCTAGATCCTGCCCACAAATAAAACTAACAGGTAATTCTTGTAATCAGATTCTTTGATCCTTTAATAAATAAACACCTATGAAGACTCTAGGAACCAAATTCTGCTCTTAAACCCTAAGCCTTAATCACATGATTTATTAAAAGATTTTTTTTTAGTGTTATGCATGGATGTTTTATAAACAAAAATATTTACAAAAACCAAATTCTGGGCTATATAAAAATGAACTGGTCTTCAAAAGAAGGGCAACTTGTAGCATACTGATTATATGCTAGTCATAACAAGAAAAGAAATGGGTTTGTTGAAATTTGGGGCAAACATTACATAGCTTTTTCCTATCATCTAATTGCATTAAAATCTGAAGTTATTACAAATTGATTTTAAGCAATTTGGTAACTTCTGTACTATTTGGCACATAACACTTAACATGTTTAAAGACATAAATTCTGACTTATAAGCTCAAGTATGCTATTTAAGTTAAAACAATGCACTATATTAAGTTTGCCTGTTTAGATTTGGTCAAGGCACTTCAAGAGGAAGGAGTAATATGGAGACTTCACTGATGGGATCATCACGCAACTGAGTATTTTTAGGTGTCAAATGTTTTAAATGATCTATCTTCCTTTTAAGTTCCAAGAGACACACAGTACCTTCTTGGCCTTAAAAATAAAGAATGATTTCCTTGCTATATCTCCAGGAGAGGTAGCCAAAATAGCAATTTGTATTACTTTTCTATCCAGAAAAACAAATCTAATCAGCATCAGTTGGGAATGGTGAGCTGGATCTATAATCACTCCAAGGTGGTGATGATAGAATGTACATGAACAAAAATATTTCTACATGACAACAGACAACTTGTGCTTTCAGTAGATGAAACCTGAAGGAGTAATATGAGATCTTTCTTCCTTCCAAACCTAATTTCTGCTAGCAGAGAGCACCTCACTTAGAAACGTGCTGAAAAATGAACTGATTATCAATTCAATGTCCCCTTCATTAGGTATACCTGCCTTGATGAAGTAATGTAGCCTGCCTTTACAACCCCTTCCCACTATCAACTGCTGTTCTCACAGTGTAAGTCTTCCACACTGGGAGAAAATGCCTGCCTGTGACACTACTGATTTGCTTATACCAGAACACAGATTTCCACTTGAAACCGACCACCTTGGCAGGGCAAGGTAAGAAAAAGGGAACTATATCCTAGTTCTCCAATATTCTACAAGTGGCTGCTCTGTGATATACAACTTTGGATCCTCCTCTAGAACTTGAAGGAACCTGGGCTCTGTTTAGAATGTGTTAAGCCAAAGGAGTATTTAAAAGTGTAAAAAAAAAAGAATTGCAGTGGAACGTATTTTTGAGTAATTGCCCTAAGAACTTGGGTACAACAGATCTCAAAAGTTGCTCTAAGACATTTCAAATCCACTAAATGCCTTTCTGATGAAACAAGCAGAAATACCCTACCTTAGAAAAACCACATCCATATCATAAAAGAAAAAAAAAAAATTCACATTTCAATGCACTAAAAGGAAAACAAGCAGCTAGCTGCTGCAAAAGCTTTCATCTGAAGGCTAGCCTTGTCTCTGTTAGGAAGTTCATCTCAGATTTAAGCAGAAGACAAGAAAGTCATTGTGGAAACAGTAAGATTGATTGGGGAATTGATCTCCCACGAGGATTAGATAGGGATTTGAAATCTTCCAAACCAGGCCCAGATCTACTGTAAATTAGAAAGACTTTGGGGCCCTGGGCTTTGATTTTTCAATGCTATCTCTGAAAATTCTGCCCGTGGCGCTGTCATGCCTGAAACCCTGGCTTAAGCAAGAGAAGCAGATTTATAGAGCAAAGGCTTCCAAACAGACATGGAGAGATCCCAATCAGCCCCCCTCCTTCTCATTCTTCTCCTAAGGAATTCTTACACGTTTCGCAGTCTAGGGGCATGCCTTTTGCCCTCATCTTCCCCATCATTTGATTTCTCTCCAGTTCCTGGAGGAGGAGTCGTTCTTCTGGCTCCAAGCCAGGAAAAGAGTGCCGATTTACCGAAAGGGAATCCCTGGGTCTCCCGCCACACAGGCAGTGCGTGAAAGCCAGGTTCGGAGAGGTTCTTACAAACAGGGAAATGTCTGCAGCGCCCGGGCCAAGCTGCCCTGCCAGGGATGCCTGCAGTCTGCCCACGGCGGGGCGCTTTGCCGGACGACTCCCCGCCCCCGTCTCCGCCCCCAAGCTCCGGCCCCGCGCCTCACCTTCGTGGTGGAAGCTGCGCACGGTGTTGGCGAGGCTGGCTGCCCTCTCCAGCCGGTGGTCCGGGGCGGGCGCACCGGGCTGGCCCGAGTGCTGGCGATACAAGTCCAGCATGTAGGGGGGCACCACGGCGTCCCTGCTGGGGGTGGGTCTCTGCTTCAGGCCGAACATGCTGAGCAGCCGCAACTCGAACTCGCTCAGGACGTCGTCCGAAGGCTGGGATGAGGAGCGGCCAGCAGACGCCGCGAACTTCCTCCGGCCCAGCTCGGGAATGAGGCCGGCCGCGCCGCCCAGGAGGACCTGGGGAAGCAGCAACGCTAGAAGACAGCGGGTCCCGGCCACCATGGTCGACCTGCGGACAGGGCCGACATTAGTCACGGAGTTTCCCGCCCAGTCCTCACCCCTTCCGCCCCCGCGGGCTCCCGCTTCGTCCATTTGCCGCCTCCTCCAGGGTGCCCACCTGGCTGACAACACTCGCGGGGATACTGCAGAGGAGCTGAAGCTCAAACGTTTGGGAGAATGGAAGAATACCTAGTTCCTGCGCCAGATGGCTTTTTCCCGCTCCCATCCCATTCTCAACCCGTCAAGATTTGCCCCCCACCCCACCCCGCGTCAGTGACTGTCACTTTTTTTTTTTTTCCTGTGACACTCACGCTGACAGCTGGGAAAACCACCGCTTAGCCTCACATTTCTCCGTCCCCTAACCTAACCCAAACACACAGCGCTCACTTGCATATCAACACACACAAATGGTGCATGTGACTGCCTTACAGGCACTATATAGAACTTCCCGATACACACAGGGTCTGTAACTTCCAGAGCGAATAAACTCAAGGACACAACTTCCGAAATCACTCGCAACCTATGACCCGAACCTAACCTCAGAAGTGTCAGGGCATTCCACTCCACTCCCCACCCCCACCCCCGCCCCCTCCTATGCAGTAAATATACACAGGTATCTTCCTATTAGGTAGATGGCTAGTTATCTATTAATTCACGTGTCAGTTCAAGGCGGCACGAAATAACTGCCCCCCTTGCATTCATGGTAAAAAAAAAAAAACAGGGAGAATCCCAACTTATGATATTTTCCTAAATGGGACGCGGCTCTGAGTAGAGAGAGCAGTTCTCCGGGAGAAACTTGAAATTAAAACGGATCGCCACGGCAGGACGTACAGGTTGGCAGCTAACGGGTGAAATCCACGGGCCACCCTCTAGAAGGGACTTTTTTAACTTAAAAAAAAAAATCATCCAAGTGTTAACAGCCCTAATAAAATCCCGAAGAAGGAGAGGGAGGAGGGGCGGAAGAGTGCGAGCCAGGAGGGCAAAGCCTAAGGTCGCCAGGGGCGGTAGGATGTGGGTATCCCCTCAGCGGCTCGGCTGCACGTGGACCTGTTCTGTTTACGTCCCGCCAGGCCTGGCCCCGGGAGGGGCTCAGCTGCTGTGGCTGCCGGAGACCCGCGCCCACCCCCAGCCCCGGCCCACGTTGTCACCTTTAGGAGACCGCAGACTGTCTAAGAAGCACGCGGGGACACGTCCATTGAAAGAGCCTCCACATGGAAAAAGCTCTGGCTGAAGGACCTGGCGCGGGGACCGGGTTCCTTTCCTTCTCCTCTTCCTTCTCCCGGGTGCCGGCCAGGCAGTCCCTCCCAGCACGCAGGGAACGGCGTCTCGGGTCGGGCCCGGCGGAGAAGTGGCAGGGGCGGCGGGGTTCGCAGGCGGTGAGGCTGGTCCGCTGGGGCAGAGGCACCCGGGCGAAGTGGAGAGCGCAAGTTATTCTCCCTGCAAGTTCAAGAAGTCTCCAGCCAAGTGCTGACACACAACAGCGGGCAGGGGGAGGAGTGCAGAGCAGGGAAGGGAAGGGAGAAAGGAAAAGCTGGTGCTGTCGTCGTCCTTAGGAACCAGCGCCCGCGGGACGCGTGGCCCCGCGCGGGGCCGGCTCCGGGACTCTGGGGGCGAGGGTTGGGCGCTCGGCGCTAGCTCCGCCACGGCCCATGGCTTGGGCCAGCCATCCTGGGCGACGCCGGGTCCGGGGAAGGGCGCAGCGGCGATCTCCGTGCCGGGCGAGTTGCCCCCCCGCATCACTCTGCCTTCCTCCAGCGCACCCCCATTAGCGCTAGCCAGTTGAAACCACCGCGGCTCCGGCGCTCCGGCGTCCTCGGGCACATTCTCCGGCGAGTCGAGCCGAGTATCGGGCCGCCGAGGCGGGTGGCCGCACTCTTCCCTCGGTCTCCTCGCCCCCAGGCCAAGCCACTGCACCCTTTGTGGCCAGCCTGGGGTCCTATCACACTTCGGTCGGCGCGTTCCAGGTCCCCGAGCTCCGGTGGGAGGTGATCGGCATCGCGGCGCTCGGGCTCAGCGCGCCGGTCTTCGGCTCCGGCGCGGCCCGGTCAGCCGAGGCCACGGCGCAGCGGCGCGCACTGCCGGGCGCTCTAACCAGAGCGGGGTCTGCGGGCGCGGGTGCCTCTGAGTCCCCAGTAATCCGCGAGGCGCTCGCCCCGAGGTAGTTCGGTGGGCGGCGGAGCCTACGGCGGCTGATGTCTGGCGGCAGCTGCCAATCCCGGGCAGGGTGTGGGAAGCAGAGCGGCGGGCGCAGCGCGAGCCGGGCGCAGCGCGGCGCGGCGGGGCGAGGACTCTGGCGGCGACGGCGGCGGTGGCGGCGCCGTGGCGCGGCGCTCGCGGCTTTTAAAGGGGACGCCGCCTGCCGTCTCCCTCCCGGCCCAGGCCGAACACCCTCCCCCTCGGTGGCGCGGCTCGCCGGGGATCCCCGAGCGGGCGGGAGCAGTGTGCAGGGGTGTGGACGGCCAGCCGGGGCAGCCGGGGCAGCCGCGGTGGGGTGGGGCCGAGGGCGGGGACCCGCGGCCGCCGGGGGGGCGCTCGTGCCTCCAGCCCCTGCCCTCAAAGGGGAGATCCGTCGGAGCGCCTGGCCCTGGCTGGGACTCCCAGGACGAAATTCCGACGAATGCCAGGTCGGGCCTTATTTCCCCTCCTGGCCCGTTATTTAGCTTTCAGTTTGAAGATACTCCGTAATAGACGATTAAAGAAGAACTCAACCAAGTTACAAAGCATCTTGGCATAGGCGTGGGGTACACTCTTCTGTGTTTAGCCGAGGTGAGAGGAAAATTAAAAGGAAACTAGAGATTGGATTTGCGTGTAACTTAAACGTTAACACTGAGAGACATATGTATTTACATATGTAAATTTATTTATATAAATGCACTCTTTTATTCCAATAAATGTATGTTTAATACACAAATATACACGTGTGTTTCTATAAATATATCCGTATATGTAAATTTGTGCTGCCAAAGCACAGGTTTCTATAAATATGTCTGTGTGAAGTGGATTTCCTTCTACTATATGTGACATGCGCAACGTGGAGTGTGTGTGTGTGTGTGTGTGTGTGTGTGTGTGTGTGTGTGTATGAAGAGAGGATGAGAGGGATTTTCTTTCTTTTTACCGTAGAAATCACTTCATGCCTTCTATTTATCTCGCCTAGCTCAGGGGCAGGCCATTAGCAACTGCAGAGGAAGGTAAAATAATGGCACAGTGTGAGCCGAGGGGACAGAACAACTCTGGTCTGAGACCTTAGAACCTTCTGCCCCACCCACTTCCACCAGGTCCCAGCGGCAGGTCTGTGACATGTGGTCAAGTGACTTGTTTTCCTCAGCTGAGACAGTTTGCTGTACCGCCAAGTCCCAAGGCCAAGGCTTGCTGTCCTTTCCAGGATCCCAGGATCCCCCGTGCACAGCTCAACCAGTTTACCCGAATGATCCCAGAAGCCAAAAGCAGAAAAGTTTTGGAAAAGGCCAGATGGACAAAATCAAGCTCGCCTGCTCAGAACCTTCAGCCTGTAGAGCAGAAAAAGTCTGAAGCAAGAGCTCATAGCAATCTATTATCCATGTGTATTATTTTTTCAGTTGGGAAGCTAAAATAATTGTAGGTTCCGCTCACGTAAATCGGATTAGCAACCCACAGAGGGGGAATTAGGCCCTAGCTGTTTCTGAAAGTATAAAGGTCAAATAAGGTATTTCTGAGGAAGCCTGCCTACCAGGAAAATAAATGAGTTGGGGAGGGGGGTACAAAATATTCAGGAACATGGTACTTCCCCCCCCCCCAAAAATGAAACTCTATGGAAGCTGATTGCCACTCTGAATCATTGGACACCAAACAAGTTGGCAAGAGAACATATTCTATTCACAGGCACTTTAAGTCACAAATGTTTATTGTGCTTTTGAAACTATTTCCTTCCCTATCAAGTTTGAGGAGTTAACAATTGTTTCTGTCATCAGTGAGATTTAAAAAACAAAACAAAACTTATGTGAAACCTAAATCAGTGTGTAAATTCTAAAGAGGAGGAGAAAGTTGACAGCTATTGAACATGCCTCAAGTGAGGATGAAAAATAAATCTCTGGTGTTGACATCAAGGATGTCTCACAGCTGTAGCCCTTCATAACTTGGGAGCTTTGTCAGTTTGTGAAATAATCTTTGATCATCAAGAATCACAGGGACAATTGGCACTTCTGGATACTCTATCCCATTCAGTGTTGC
Organism: Muntiacus reevesi; assembly: GCF_963930625.1. NCBI lineage: Eukaryota > Metazoa > Chordata > Mammalia > Artiodactyla > Cervidae > Muntiacus > Muntiacus reevesi. Next base: position 47,904,512 of record NC_089250.1, on the reverse strand, counting down.
CCATCACAGACTCTCTTATATATGTGATGCCTGATTACATGGGGCTGCCTTTCCCAAGAAGAACTTCCTAAACGTTGGCCCTGTTTCCCCTAAGAGCCAGGCTCTCTGGTTGTTTTTTAGAGATGGCTGCCCTCTTGTGGTGAAAATGAGTTTGAACACTTGGGAGAAAAGCCAATAAATAAGTAAATACATAAGTAAACATTAATAAATAAGCTCCAGAGACTGATTTGGGGTGCAAAGTTCAGGATGATCATACCTACCCATTTTCCAGGCAACAGAAATAGTTTAAAACAATAAATTTAAATGAGCAAATTGTTTTTAATCTCTTTGTGAACAGCCACCTTCCCACCTGCAACTCAAAATGTAGGATTACTAGTCTGAGCTGACAGTATCTGTTTCCTTTGAAAATATCGCTTGCTGCTAGCTATGGCCAATGCTACCCTTTTTAAAAGTTCATTACAAATTTTTCAGCCCATAAAGTGAGATTTTTTCTTTCTTAGTGTATTAAGTTTAGTTTATCTGCCAGATGTGGGGTGAGGTGAGAGGAAGTTACATGAAAAAGTAAAGCCTATCAGGTTAGGGTTCTATACGAAGGAGGTTGCTGCTATTCACTGCCAGTCACTTCTTGCCAGTTTTTCAAGAGATACCAGAAATCTCATTTAATTGTATGTGGACACAACCTGGGATGAAATTAAGTGCTTAAAGAGTCATACTTTGGCAACTTTTCCTGTAGCAGTTCAGCCCAGATGATGTTTAGTTTTATTGCATCCTGCAGCTATTAGCATTCACCACTGTTCTTGCAGGCCTACCATTATGCAAATTAACATTAAAATCATGAGCCTCACATATTGTAAAGGTCACAGCAGGCATGAAATGGTACGTCTACCTTGTAATCGTCATTCCACCAAAACCTGCAGCAACTCCTCAGAGAAACCTCTAGGCTTGGCAGCACACCTATCAGCTTGTTACTAGAGTGGCACCTAATAGCAGTTCTACTTACATCAGCTGGATGATGTTCTTTCACAGGAACCAGGAGCCACAGAAAAGCACAGAATCTGGTCAAACTTTTACCTGTTTGATGTATAATTAGATATGGTGGGGGCTTCCCTGATAGCTCAGTTGGTAAAGAATACCCCTGCAATGCAGGAGACCCTGGTTGGATTTCTGGGTTGGGAAGATTCCTGGAGAAGGGCTAGGCTACCCACTCCAGTATTCTTGGACTTCCCTTGTGGCTCAGCTGGTAAAGAATCCACCTGCAATGCAGGAGACCTGGGTTTGATCCCTGGGTTGGGAAGATCCCCTGGAGAAGGGAAAGGATACCCACTCCAGTATTCTGGCCTGGAGAATCCCATGGACTGTGTAGTCGGTGGGATCACAAAAAGTCAGACATGACTGAGCCACTTTCACGTGTTTAGATATGGTGGAAGGATGGATGGGATAAAGTGATATGGGGTAAAGCCATACTAGAAGGCCTAGTATCAGGAGTCTGGGTTATTCTTTTCAGGCAAATACTGACTTCTTAAAAATTAAGAGACAATGAATTTTATGTATCTAACCAGATTGTATCATATTGTAGGCTGCGCACAGTAGATGCTGTATGCACATGTTGCTTACGGCCCAAGACATAGTTGGGTGACTTACATTCTACTTCTAGTTTGGCTATGGATGGCTGATTTTAAAGTGGTCATCTTTTGGCCTCATTTGTTAATCAGGGTAAATAAATATGTTCTACCTGCCTCAGATAGCATCAGTTCAGTTCAGTCGCTCAATCGTGTCTGACTCTTTGCAACCCCATGAATCGCAGCACACCAGGCCTCCCTGTCCATCACAAACTCCCAGAATTCACTCAAATTCATGCCTATCTAGTCGGTGAGGTCAGATAGCATGATAAAGTTCAAATGCTTAGCCTGTGTGAACTTGAAGTAAAAAATGCCACACAAACACAAGATTCTGATTGCTACTTACTCTATGTATCTTTAAATGTATTTCTTGGCCTTCTGCCTGAAATTTTATGGCCTGATTTTGAAAGATAGGACTATTATGTCTTTCTTCTTCTTTTTTTTCTAACAGTTTTTATCAGGTTGCCTAACAGTGGGTATTTATTCAGAAAGGTTACAACTTAGATTGATTAAGGCAATAACAAATTGGGACAGTCTTAGCTCCTTCATGAATAGCATGTAGAGATTAATAGCTGATCTCCTCACAGAGCTGTATTGATAAATAAATGAGAGGATATGTGTCAAGACAACAAAAATGTTGCCAATTTTGAATTACTACAAGGGACTAGATCTGATAGATAGAATACCTGATGAGCTATGGACAGAGGTTCGTGACATTGTACAGGAGACAGGAAATAAGACCATTCCCAAGGAAAAGAAATGTAAAAAGGGAAAATGGTTGCCTGAGGAGGCATTACAAATAGCTGTGAAAAGAAGGGAAGCGAAAAGCAAAGGAGAAAAGGAAAGATATACCCATATGAATGCAGAGTTCCAAAGAATAGCAAGGAGAGATAAGAAAGCCTTCCTCAGTGATCAGTGCAAAGAAACAGAGGAAAGAATAGACTGGGAAAGACTAGAGATCTCTTCAAGAAAATCAGAGATAACAAGGGAACATTTCATGCAAAGATGGGGCTCAAGAAAGGACAGAAATGGTATCGACCTTACAGAAGCAGAAGATATTAAGAAGAGGTGGCAAGAATACACAGAAGAACTGTACAAAAAAAGATCTTCACAACCAGATAATCACAATGATGTGATCATTCACACTCACTGACAGCCAGACATACTGGAATGTGAAGTCAAGTGGGCCTTAGGAAGCATCAATATGAACAAAGCTAGTGGAGGTGATGGAATTCCAGCTGAGCTATTTCAAATCCTAAAAGATGATGCTGTGAAAGTGCTGCACTCAATATGCCAGAAAATTTGGTAAACTCAGCAGTGGCCATAGGACTGGAAAAGGTCAGTTTTCATTCCAATCCCAAAGAAGGGCAATGCCAAAGAATGCTCAAACTACTGCAAAATTGCACTCATCTCACATGCTAGTAAAGTAATGCTTAAAATTCTCCAAGCCAGTCTTCAGCAATACGTGAACCGTGAACTTCCGGATGTTCAAGCTGGTTTTAGAAAAGGCAGATGAACCAGAGATCAAACTGCCAACATTCACTGGATCATCAAAAATGCAAGAGAGTTTCAGGAAAACATCTATTTCTGATTTATTGACTATGCCAAAGCCTTTGACTGTGCGGATCACAATGAACTGGAAAATTCTGAAGTAGATGGGGATACTACACCACCTGACCTGCCTCTTGAGAAACCTGTATGCAGGTCAGGAAGCAACAGTTAGAACAGGACATGGAACAACAAACTGGATCCAAATAGGAAAAGGAGTACGTCAAGGCTGTATGTTGTCACCCTGCTTATTTATATGCAGAGTACTTCATGAGAAATGCTGTGATGGAAGAAGCACAAGCTGGAATCAAGATTGCTGGGAGAAATATCAGTAACCTCAGATGTGCAGATGACACCACCCTTATGTCAGAAAGTGAAGAAGAACTAAAGAGCCTCTTGATGAAAGTGAAAGAGGAGAGTGAAAAAGTTGGCTTAAAACTCAACATTCAGAAAACTAAGATCATGCCATCCGGTCCCATCACTTCATGACAAATAGATGGGGAAACAGTGGATACAGTGGCTGACTTCAGTTTTTTGGGTTCCAAAATCACTGCACATTGTGATTGCAGCCATGAAATTAAGACGCTTACTCCTTGGAAGGAAAGTTATATCCAACCTAGAGAGCATATTAAAAAACAGAGACATTACTTTGTCAACACAGTTCTGTCTAGTCAAGGCTATGATTTTTCTAGTAGTCATGTATGGATGTGAGAGTTGGACTATAAAGAAAGCTGAGCACAGAAGAATTGATGCTTTTGAACTGTGGTGTTGGAGAAGACTCTTGAGAGTCCCTTGGACTGCAAGGAGGTCCACCCAGTCCATCCTGAAGGAGATCAGTCCTGGGTGTTCATTGGAAGGACTGATGTTGAAGGTGAAACTCCAATACTTTGACCACCTGATGCGGAGAGTTGACTCATTGGAAAAGACCCTGATACTGGGAAAGATTGAGGGCAGGAGGAGAAGGGGACAACAGAAGATGAGGTGGTTGGATGGCATCACCAACTCAATGGACACGGGTTTGGGTAGACTTCAGCAGTTGGTGATGGACAGGGAGGCCTGGCGTGCTGCGATTCATGGGGTTGCAAAGAGTTAGAGATGACTAAGTGACTGAACTGAACTGACACACATGCAAATTAAGGTCATTAGTTCTTAGATGATTGATTTTGTTTTATGTTGTTTTCTATTGTACTTGGTAGATACCAAAAGTCAATGTTAAGTGAACCCACACTTCTGACAAATAAGCTTTCTAATAGGTTGTTTTATTAATCTATTTTTAATTGGAGGATAATTACTTTACAAAATTGTGTTGGTTTCTGCCATACATCAACATGAATCAGCCATAGGCATATATATGGCCCCTCTCTCTTGAACTTTCCTCCAGCCTTCCACCTGATCCCACCCTTCTAGGTTGTCACAGAGCACTGGCTTTGAGCTCCCTGCATCATAGCAAATTCCTACCAGTTATCTATTTTACATATGGTAATGTATATGTTTCAGTACTACTCTGTTTATTCATCCCATCATCTCTTTTCCTCACTGTGTCCACTAGTTTGTTCTCTATGTCTGCATCTCCATTGATGTCCTAAAATAGGTTCATCAGTGCCAGCTTTCTAGATTCCATATATATGCATTAATATACAATATTTGTTTTTCTCTTTCTGATTTACTTCACTTTGTATAATAGGCTCTAGGTTCATCTACCTCATTAGAACTGACTTGTGTTTGTTTTTATGGCTGAGTAATATCCCTTTGTGTATATGAACCACAATTTCTTTATCCATTCATCTGTTGATGGACATCTAGTTTGTTTCCATGTCTTAGCTATAGTAAATAGTGCTGCAAAGAACACTGTAGTACATGTGCCTTTTTCAATTTTGGTTTCTTCAGGGTATATCCCCAGTAATGGGATTGTTGGGTCATATGGTTGTTTTATTCCTAGTTTTTTAAGGAATCTCCATACTGTTCTCCATGACAGTGAAAGGGACAGTCACTCAGTCATGTCTGACTCTTTTTTTTTTTGCTAAAATTGAAGGCTCTAGTTGGTTTTTTTTTTCAATTTTTATTTTTTATATATATATTTTTTTCAGTGGGTTTTGTCATACATTGATATGAATCAGTCATAGAATTACACATATTCCCCATCCCGATCCCCCCTCCCACCTCCCTCTCCACCCGATTCCTCTGGGTCTTCCCAGTGCACCAGGCCAGAGCACTTGACTCATGCATCCCACCTGGGCTGGTGATCTGTTTCACCATAGATAATATACATTATACAGAGTGAAGTAAGCCAGAAAGATAAAGAACATTACAGTATACTAACACATATATATGGAATTTAGAAAGATGGTAACGATAACCCTATATGCAAAACAGAAAAAGAGACACAGAAGTACAGAACAGACTTTTGAACTCTGTGGGAGAAGGTGAGGGTGGGATGTTCCGAAAGAACAGCATGTCTGACTCTTTGCAACTTCATGGACTATAGCCTGCCAGGCTCCTCTGTCCATGGAATTCTCCAGGCAAGAATTCTGGAGTGGGTTGCCATTCCCTTCTCCAGGGGACCTTCCCGACCCAGGGATGGAACCTGGGTCCTCTGCATTATAGGCAGATTCTTTACCAACTGAGACTTCTCCATAGTGGTATCAATTTACATTTCCATCAACAGTGTAAGTGGACTCCCTTTTCTCCACATCCTCACCAGCATTTATTGTTTATAGATTTTTGATGATGACCATTCTGGCTGGTGGGAGGTGATACCTCATTGTAGTTTCGATTTGCATTTCTCTAATAATGAACCAGTTCATCCTAAAGGAGATCAGTCCTGGGTGTTCATTGGAAGGACTGATGTTGAAGCTGAAAGTCCAATACTTTGGCCATCTGATTCAAAGGGCTGACTCATTTGAAAAGACCTTGATGCTGGGGAAGATTGAGGGGCAGGAGGATAAGGGGACAACAGAGGATGTGATGGTTGGATGGCATTACCAACTCAATGGACATGAGTTTGGGTAGGCTCTGGGAGTTGGTAATGGATGGGGAGGTCTGGCATGCTGCAGTTCATGGGGTCACAAAGAGTTGGACATGACTGAGCAACTGAACTGAACTGAACTGAATAATGAATAATGCTGAGCATCTTTTCATGAGCTTGTTAGTCATTGGTACCTGTTTTTGAATAAATGTCTGTTTAGGTCCTCTGCCTACATTTTGATTGGGTTGTTTATATTTCTGGTAATGAGTTGCATGAGCTGCTTGTATATTTTGGAGATTAATAGGTGGTTTTAGATGTCTATTAAGTATTATTTCATTATATTAACATCAATATATTTATATGTCTTGTCAATGATATTAAAATGCTTTGATCCATATTAATTATATTGTGAAGAGTCAATGATAATATTTCTCTTTATGTATCTAGTCTCCAGATATTTCTTGAGCAGCTATTATAGCCATGACTCTATCCACTTAAGGCCCAGGAAATACAAAGTTAAGAAGTCTTTTCCCATAATGCATTTATAATTCAGCCGAAGAGATGGGGCATGTTTTCAGGTAAATATAACAAATATAAAACATTCAAAGTAAGAACTTTAAGAGAAGTGAGAAACAAGTGCTGTAGTTTCAGTGGAGGAGTGATCTCACTTCTGAAGTGTGGACTCATTAAATTCATGGAAGTGAGAATACTTGACAGAAAAATTCAGGGGGAGTAAAATTTCAGTAGAATTAGTAGGTGTCCTTATGAATGTATATGTTAACAGAAGCAGTATTTACACCAACACCTTTAGTTACTGAGTTTCACGTACTAGCTGCTTTCCATTTATTTTTTCATTTAATCACCATAAGACCCTTACTCAGTGGGTATTATTATTCCCATCTTAAAGATGGAATTAACCTTACAGGTGTCTTAACCTAGAGAGGTTAAGACAGCTTCTTAAGGTTACACAGGTTGCAAGGAGTTGTCTGTCAGTAATCTGTTCTGATATTCATATTTTTGTTTGTTTGGGTTTTCTTCCCCCACCATGCCAATGGTCTCTAGATTCCAGACAGCAGGAGAAATCCAATGACAAGACATTATGTGGCAAGGTGTTGTATTGTGCTCTGTGCAGCATGGCTGGTAGTTCAGATTTGGAAGTGGGTTTGAATAGGATACTAGGAGGTAAATTTACTCTTCAGGTAGGGTCCCAGCTGGAAGGCAATAGCACAATCTTTAAAAAAGAATTTGATTTACAAAGGGACATTCCCTCAAGATGTGGGCAAAGTTGAAGAAAAATACCTAGGGATAGTGAAGTACTCTGATTTTACAATAGGAATCCAAACCAGAGGCTTTACCAGCCTTAGGTCTACAGGGACATGGGAGGAACAGTTGGCTGCAGCTAAAGAGAAGCTGTTGGCAGAAGTTGGCAGGCAGCAGGAGCTCTGGTAGAGTGTCAGCTGAGAAGGAACTGGCAGGGAGAATAAGTACCTCAAGCTCTCCTTCATCCTACTATCTGAAAAATCTTTGATTTCTCCTATTGACCTAATTTGCCCAGGTTGATAAGCATATTAGTTAGTTATTGCTATGTAACAAATTACCACAAAACTTAGTAGCTTCACACTCATTTCTTATCTCACATGGGTCAGAAATCCAAGAGCAGTTTAGCTGGTTCCTTACCAAGGATCTCACAAGGCTACATTCATAATGGTAGCCAGAACTGCAGTCTCATTTGGGCTCAGGGTACTCAGCTTATGGGGTTGTTGGCAGAATTTATGTCTTTATAGCTGGAGAACTCACTCATGACCATCAATGCCAGCAGGAGAAATCTCTGACTACTAGACTCTCTTCTGAAAGACTTACCTGATTATACTAGGCCTACTCAGCATAATTTCACCATTGGATAACTCAAATTAAACTGATGAGGGATCTTAATTAAATCTTAAATAGTAATTAAATCTGAAAAATTCCCATCAATTATTGCCATAACCTAATAAGGGGAGTGATATCCCTCCATCATATTCATAGACCCAGGTCATACTAAAAGGAGGGGATTTTGAAGAGGCTGAGAATCTCAGTCCATGAAGCCATAGAGATTTGCCTCTCAGGCACAAAACAAGGTGAAGAGTGGATCTGGGATACAAAGAGAGAATAGCCAACATAGTATATTTTGAAACATAAGCAAACTTCAGGACCTTGGGGCTCCTGAGTACTAGTCACTGTGGATCACTGTGAAAGAATTTTACCAGAAGAATGCTCTGATTAGAGATGCATGTTAGGAAAACCAGTGTCATTTTTGATGGAGTATCATGGAAGGAGTAAGGAGTATAGAAAAAATCAGAGGTGAAGGGACCAGATAGTAGTAGGAGCTTGAAAGCCATACAAAGAAAAAGACAATGTTGTTGAGTAGGGGAAGAATCAGTGATATCTGTTGGGTTTGGAATCTAGGTGACAACAACTAGTGGCACCCTTAACAGAAAGGAGTGTGTGCAGAAGCTGAATAGTACAAGGGTGGTTCTTTTTGGAATTACCTATGAGGCTCTGGTTTAATATTCTCATAGAAGTTTAGAGCAGGTGTTTAGGCATGGGCCCACAGTTCAGAAAGAGAATTAGTGTGTTGTGGATTTCTTAGCTAAGGCTTAACCATATGGGGGCGTCCCAGGTGGCGCAGTGGTAAAGAACCCACCTGCCATGCAGGAGATATGGGTTCAATTCCTGGGTTTGGAAAGTCCTCTGGAGAAGGAAATGTCAACTCACTCCAGTAGTCTTGCCTGGGAAATCCCATGGACAGAGGCACCTGGCAGATTACAGTCTATGGAGTTGCAAAGGGTCAGGCACAACTTGAGCATCTGAGCACACACGAACATTTGGGAGAAGATTGCCAAGGAAGGGAATAGATATTGCATGAAAAGGTTCAGAGAAGTGAAAAACAGCAATTTGTCTTAGAATTCATACAAAGAGAGCTTTCAGAAGAGGAGTCAGATCAACAGTCTTAATGCTGATGAGGACTAGAGGGTGATTCAAAGACTAGGAATTGACAAGAGCTCCCTGGACATATTTTTAGATAACAGGTATAAAAGAAAAGTGAAGTAGGGGGCAGAAATAGATGTTTTTCTGGAACTCTCTTGCTTTTTTGATAATCCAAAAGATGTTGGATATTTGATCTCTGGTGCCTCTGCCTTTTCTAAAACCAGCTTGACCATCGGGAAATTCACAGTTCATGTACTGTTGGAGCCTAGCTTGGAGAATTTTGAGCATTACTTTACTAGTGTGTGAGATGAGTGCAACTGTGTCGTAGTTTGAGCATTCTTTGGCATTGCCTTTCTCTGGGACTATGCCAAAGCAATTGACTGTGTGGATCACCACAAACTGTGGAAAACTCTTAAAGAGATGGGAACACCATACCACCTGACCCACCTCTTGAGAAATCTGTAAGCAGGTCAGGAAGCAACAGTTAGAACTGGACATGGAACAACAGACTGGTTCCAAATCAGGAAAGGAGTATGTCAAGGCTATATATTGTCACCTGCTTATTTAATTTATATGCAGAATACATCATGAGAAATGCTAGACTGGATGAAGCACAAGCTGGAATCAAGATTGCTGGGAGAAAAAACAATAACCTTAGATGTGCAGATGACACCACCTTTATGGCAGAAAGCGAAGAAAAACTAAAGAGCCTCTTGATGAAAGTGAAAGAGGAGAGTGAAAAAGTTGGCTTAAAACTCAGCATTCAGAAAACTAAGATCATGGCAACTGGTCCCATCACATCATGGCAAATAGATGAGGAAACAGCGGAAACAGTGACAGACTTTATTTTTTGGGTTCCAAAATCACTGCAGATGGTGACTGCAGCCATGAAATTAAAAGATGCTTGCTCCTTGGAAGAAAAGTTATGACCAACCTAGACAGCATATTAAAAAGCAAAGACATTACTTTGTTAACAAAGGTCCACCTAGTCAAGGTTATGGTTTTTCCAGTAGTCATGTGTGGATGTGAGAGCTGAACTATAAAGAAAGTTGAGTGTAGAAGAATGATTGCTTTTGAACTGTGGTGTTGGAGAAGACTCTTGAGAGTCCTTTGGACAGCAAGAAGATCCAACCAGTCCATCCTAAAGGAAATCAGTCCTGAATGTTCATTGGAAAGACTGATGTTGAAGCTGAAACTCCAATACTTTGGCTATCTGATGCGAAGAACAGACTGACTCATTTGAAAAGACCCTGATGCTGGGAAAGATTGAGGGTGGGAAGAAAAGGGGATGATGAAGGACAAGATGGTTGGATGGCATCACCGACTCAATGGACATGAGTTCGAGTAAACTCCGGGAGTTGGTGATAGACAGGGAGGCTTGGAATGCTACAGTCCATGGGGTCGCAAAGAGTCGGACAAAACTGAGCAACTGAACTGAACTGAACTGAAGTAGGGAGGGCGCTGCATGGAACTGGAGTAGGAGTCAACTGAGGAGACTGGGTGAATGAGTGAAAGAGAGGAAACTATCAGTAGGTGAAGAGTATCTCCAAATAGTTCATTAAAATGTTGAAGCTGTCTGGGGGTCTTAATAAAATCAATACAATGTTTTTATAACTGACTTCATTGGAGAGGTTCTGTGTGGTCATTTGCTTTTTACAAAAATAAATCTCCCAGGGGAATAGTATATTCTAACACTATAATTAATACCTAGAGATTATTCATCTACTTAAAACTTTATTTGTGTGTTTCTGTACCTTTCACAGTTTCTGATAGTGCATGAAGCCTGGGAAGCCTAACATAATTATTCCTGAACTGTTAGTCACGTTCATCTCTCCACAGCGTTCTCATAGGCCCAACTGCAAACCCTTTTCATCTTGGTTACCTACAAGTTCAGTAAGAAAGTGTTTCAAAGGCAAAAGGTGTTTGAAGGCAGCAACTTTAGAATAATGATAAAGTTCATATTGCTATGAACAATAAGAATCCAAGAGAATCACTCTGATTGGTGATTCTTAAGAGATATTCTCATCCTGGGCATACATCACAAATAATCTTAATTAGACACAAAAGATTTTGCTTCCTGCCCTAATTAATGTAGAATTTGTTCATTGAGAAAATAATGTGAGGTCTATGTGGCCTAAGACATTTTGGGAAATATTGCATTTTATCCTCTCATGTTTACAATGACCACTCCCTGTCACCGCAAACTGGCTACAGCCCACATAGCAATGTTCACTGCAGCCACTTAACCCTGACAACACCAGCATACCCCTGATTGCCAAATTCCACCATCTGGTGGAGTTTGCTTTGCCTATATGTTCTACTAGCCAGGTGTGCTAGGGAATTGATACCTCCCAGAAGCAGCCCTTAACCAATGATCAATGGGCCTTAGTAAGCGAGCACCTCGCCTCTCTCATATCACTGGATGGGATGACTTTGAGGTGCGTGATCCAACTTCCCACGGACCCTGTCACCCCCAGAGCTAACTGGAATATATTGCACACATTACTTGCCTTCTCCTTCCTGCCTCACTTCCCCATTTCCCTAGTTATGTTTTCTCCACCTTCCTGTAATCTGCTTAGACTAAAACCCTTGTCTTAGTGTCAGCTTCTAGAGGAGCTTCAAATAAGCCCTGGGTTTTCTACCCATCTAAAATAATCCCTCAAATTCAAATTGCACTCTGCCAAGAATGAAGTAAAATGGTTGGCTTTAGCAACCTGCCTCCTGCACTTTGTTCAATGACTTATAATTTTATTCATTCAGTGACTTTCACTTTTCCAGACACTGATAAGTTTCTGAGGCTGCAAGGATGGATACAGTAAAATACACAAATTGATCAAATTGAAGTTTACATATGGCCCAAAATGTGAACCAAGAATAGAGTTACCACCTTCCCTTGTAGGTAAGAGGTTTCTTGGGAAGACATAATACTTGAGTTGAATCATGGAAACTGAGCAGGTGTTGAGAAGATAAGAAAGGGGGAAGGGAATTCCAGGCAGGGGGAACAGCAGGGGTAAAGGCAGGAAAGCGTAAAACATCAACATGCATTAAAGCAATGGTTGGCAATTGACTGTGCCTGAACAGAATAGGAGAGAAGGGTGCCTGCATTTTACTGGGCAAAGGAATTTGGACTTCTCGCCATAGGATCTACTTTAAGAAGAATCTCTTTGGGAGACATGAGCATGAATGACTTGGAGTAGCGCCAGATTGAAGGTGCTACTTGTTCTCCTGAACAAATTAAAAGGCTGTTTTAATTATTTAAGCAAGAAACCAGGTGTCCTTGAACTCAGCAGAAGCATAGGATGAAAAAGAAGGCTATCAGGAGACTGAAAAGGTAAAATTGGATGGCCCTTAATTGCCCAAGATGAATGAAAAAGGAAGTGCAGAAAACCTCATTTAAAAACGTACAATAGAGATTGAGAAAATTCTTAAAAAACCTATGTGACTTCCAGAATTCAAAATTTCAATTCCAAACTATCAATGATTATGTTCTTGACATACCAGTGACTATTGCTGATTATGTCCTTAAGATTATTCTCTCAAGATCATTCATGTCAGTAAGTGTACATCCTTACTTCGCAGTAAATTGTCTACTTTTAAACTATTAAAATACACATGAAATGAAGTCATTTTAAACTATTAGGGTGCCATTTTGTGTGTGAATAATTAATAAAGATCAATTTGCATCCATGAAGTAGCTAATAGATGTGCAATATGTGGTCTAATCCAGGGCAGAAAATGTTATAAGAAAATTAAGGAAAACAGTCATTACATTAACATGCCTTGAAAATTAAAGTAGTCCTTCTTTTCTAACAATTAATTTTTGTCAACTCAGTAAAGTACTGTTTAAGTATCTTATTAGACAAGTAAACAAAAATTGTATACAGAAAAGATTGAGACTAAGGGGAGTTAATTATTTTAATATGCAGATAAATGGACTTATCATATTGAACATTTCAAATGAGATCAAATTGCAATTTTACATTTTATTTATTTATACATTACAAGTAATCATAAGAAAATGTCACCTTAGCACAATCTGTTTTTGAAAATTTTGTTTGCTTTTGTTTCTATAATGAAAACCTCAGCACCATACTACTTGATAATGACCAAGTATTATCCTTGTATCAGCTATTAATAAAAAAACAGTACATAGAATTTACATCATATTTGTCCTGACCGTTTGAGACATATTTGTCTTGACCATTTGAGACACTTCTTCTTTCAAAGAAAGAAGAAGAAAAAGGAGGGAGGAAGGAAAGAAGGGAGAGTCAAAGAAATTAGTTCTATCTGCTTTTCATTCATTTGTCATGAAACTAATATAAGGGGGTAAATATCTCTGGTTGTTTGAATGTTCTTGTTATTAGTATTTGAATTCAGAGTAAATTTTAAGTCTTATTGATTTTAGCTAGAGAGTTGATACAGTATCGCAAAGTGCCAAACATAGAATCAGACAGAACAGAACTATTTGGCTAATTTCAGTTTAAGTATATTTGTGGTAATTTATTTCATTTCTGTATGCTAAGTGATTTTCTTTAAGATACTACCAAGAGATGTTTGAATTGCATCCCCATATGTCCTCCTTCATTTTCAACAATAAACAAATGAAGCACTTTTAGAACAAACTTTCAGATCTGCTGACTCTTGCTTCTTGCCCTATGTCAATAATTAAAAATCAAAATTGGATGCTTTTCCTATTGTGTTCATTTGACTTCTACCTTCAATTAAGTGGAAGGTGAATGGTATCAGCTCTTCTCTGGCTGCCTTCCTCTTTTTGAGATAACTTGAATAAGGTGAATGGATCTTAAAAATGACTGACTCCTAAGGAAGGAGAGGGTGGAATGAATTGAGAGAGTAGCATTGACATATATACAGTACCATGTGTAAAACAGATATCTAGTGGGAAGTTAGTGTATTATACAGGGAGCTCAGACTGGTGCTCTGTGATGACCCCGAGGGGTGAGATGGAGGGTGGGTGAGAGAGAGGCTTTAGAGGGAGGGGACATATGTACATTTATGGCTGATTCATGTTGTTGAAACACAGAAACGAACACAAAATTATAAAGCAATCATCCTTCAATTAAAAACAAAGTAAATAAAAAATGAATGACTAATTAATTCTTCCATGAAATCCTGCTTTAAAGAACACTTTCAGAAGTGTCTTCTAAGTTACATTTTCTTTTTTACTTCATACTGTTTTCTGAGCTCTGTGGTCTCTGTTCCAATTTCACGTAATAGGAAACCCTCCAGTGGTATCTGTTTTTAATGGAATTTAAAAGTTTCACTTTGGAGAAGGCAAGGTTCCAGGGCTGGGGAAGGAGAACTAGGGGATGAAGCCATTATCTTGTTGTATGGACCAGGAAACCACTAGGGGACAAGGAGAATGCTAATAACAAATGATAGCCTTGTTTAGCCGCCAGGCCACCCTTCACGTTATAAACTGAAAAACTTGCTCCCAGTTTACAAAATATCTGAATACCTTAGGGGAATCACTTTCCTTTTAACATGTTTATAAACCACTAAAAATTTAATAATGATGAAATCACATTTTATTTTAAATAATATTTCAAAGCATTTTTAATAGAGAAAAGTAAAGAAAGAAATTTATGATGATTCATGATTCTGTTACCCAGATAACTCCTGTTAACTTAAAAAAATGATCCACATGTTTATTTCAAAAAATTAAACATTACCAAAATGTGTTAAATAAAAATAAAGGTCTCTTTCCTTCTTTTCTACCCCAAATGACTTTTTCTAAAGGCAACCAGGGTTAAAGGATGCAAATGTAATCTTATAGAAATCAAGACATTACATATACTCTAGCATTTGCACATACATGTGTGTATTTGTATTTGTGAAAAAACATTTTGCACAGAAGACTGATATCACACACTCTGATATCCATATCTTTTTATTTTTAAAATCCAAATATCATGGATAAATATGCATATATATATATCTACATATATATATATATATTTATATGAAAGGTCACATAGATCTGTCTTACTATCAGACTAGTATTATTGCCATGATTTCTTTTTGTTTGTTTGTTTGTTTGTTCTTATTTATTTATTTTTTCCATTTATTTTTATTAGTTGGAGGCTAATTACTTGATTTCTTTCGTTTGTCTCTCCTGATAAACATTTAGCTATTTTCCAGGTTTTGTTTTGTTTGCTATTGTAAGAATGTTTTAATAAGAAATTCAAGTACAAGTTTGCAAGAATATTCAGAGGGTGCATTTCTAACAATAAAATTTCTGGATCAGAATATGTTTATTTAAAAAATATTGAAAACATATAGTTGAAAACATATAGTTGAACTCAAAATATATACTGATTTATTCTATAATCAACAGAATCCTCATCAACCTTATGTACCATCAACTGATGGTAAAATGATTAGGTACAAATACTATATTATCATTTCTATTTCCTATCTGGGTGAACTCCAGGAGTTGATGATGGACAGGAAGGCCTGGCGTGCTGCGATTCATGGAGTCCCAAAGAATCAGACACGACTGAGCGACTGAACTGAACTGATGGTTGAAAAGTTTTACCTTATGCTTTGTTGTTGTTGTTCAGTCACTAAATCACGTCTGACTCTTTGCAACATCATGAACTGCAGCACGGCAGGCTTCCTTGTCCTTTACTATCTCCCTGAGTTTGCTCAAACTCATGTTCATTGAATCAGTGATGCCATCCAATCTGTCATCCTCTGTCATCTACTTTTCCTCTTGCCCTCAATCTTTCCTAGCATCAGGGTCTTTTCCAAAGAGTCAGCTCTTTGTATCAGGTGGCAAAAATATTGGAGCTTCAGCTTCAGCATCAGTACTTCCAATGAATATTCAGGTTGATTTCCCTTAGGATTGACTGGTTTGATCTCCTTGCAGTCCAAGGGATTCTCAAGAGTCTTCTCCCACATCACAGTTCAAAAGCATCAATTCATCAGATTCTTTATCTGTTTTTCTAGACTGCTTGTCTCTTTCTTATTGACTTAAAAAGCAAGCAAATAGAATGTTATAATACTATTATAACACTTAAAAACTTTAATTAATTGGTACAAGTTATTTGTATATTAAAGAAAATAGTCCTTTGTCAGAAATTAGTCCTTTCTGATATGAACATTTATTCCATCCTTTGACTGACTTTTGACTTTATGATGCATTTTTTTCTGTATTGAAATTTCAAATATTTTTGTAACTAAATGTATTCATCTTTAATTTTGTGACTTTCATTGTTTTATGTCTTACTTCAAAGGGACTTTACATACTGCAAGATCTTAAATTCACTGATTATTTATTATAATATTTTAATGAATTTCAGTATTTACCTTTCAATCTTTGACTTTTCTGGAATTTCTTTTTGGCTTGTCAGTTTCCCATCACATTTATTGAATTATCCGTCTATTGTTGCTTGTTTGAAATGACATCCTTATCATGTAATTGCCCATTTATATTTGAGACTCTTTCATTGATCTGTTCATCTGTTTCGTTTTTTCTTATCTAATTGCATGGTATAATCATTTCCTATTAGAATATGAAGTATGAAGGAAGGAATGGGGATCTTACATGCCTTCAGTTCAGTTCAGTTCAGTTGCTCAGTTGTATCTGACTTTTTGTGACCCCATGAACCACAGCACACCAGGCCTCTCTGTTCATCACCAGCTCCCAGAGTCCACCAAAACCCATGTCCATTGTGTCGGTGATGCCATCCAACCACCTCATCCTCTGCTGTCCCCTTCTCCTCCTGCCCTCAATCTTTCCCAGCATCAGGGTCTTTTCCAATGAGTCAACTCTCCGCATCAGGTGGCCAAAGTATTGGAGTTTCAGCTTCAACATCAGTCTTTCCAATGAACACCCAGGACTGATCTACTTTAGGATGGACTGGTTGGATCTCCTTGCAGTCCAAGAGACTCTCAAGAGTCTTCTCCAACACCACAGTTCAAAAGCATCAATTATTCTGTGCTCAGCTTTCTTTATAGTCCAACTCTCACATCCATACATGACCACTGGAAAAACCATAGCCTTGACTAGACAGACCTTTGTTTTATTTGTAGTTAAATCCACACCACCTAGAATAGTTCCTGACACATAGCAGTTTCTCAGAAATACTAGTTGAACATAAGAATAACAAAAAGTTCTAGTTCTTCATTCATCAACTTTATATATAATCTACTGATGGTCCATATAAAAATAGGGTATTAGTACACTGACTAATCTCCTTAGCTCTGCCCTTCAACTCTGGATTTCCTGTTGCTCTATTGTTATCTTTTAAGTTTCAGTAATTAGAATATGGAACTTCTGAAATCATATTTCTCACATTGATTTAATTTTAGTTTTATATGTAAATATGTTCAATGCATCAATATGTAGTCTGATTAGGGCTTCTCCTAAAATAAGTTTTATTGAAAAGAGGTTATGGATTTAATGAGATTTATTGCATTCTTGTTTAATGAGTTAAATAACATTTACATAGTGCTTTCTATTAGTATATGCCTGGCTCTGTTCTAAGTACTTTTCAAATATTAGCTTATTCACAAAAAGGTATAGTTCCTGAACGTTTGCATATAATTTACTTGACTTTTTTTTTTTTTAATTTTTTATTTTTCAGTGGGTTTTGTCATACATTGATATGAATCAGCCATAGAGTTACACGAATTCCCCATCCTGGTCCCCCATCCCACCTCCCTCTCAACCTGATTCCTCTGGGTCTTCCCAGCCCACCAGGCCCGAACACTTGACTCATGCTTCCCACCTGGGCTGGTGGTCTGTTTCACCACAGATAATATACACGCTGTTCTTTCGAAACATCCCACCCTCACCTTCTCCCACAGAGTTCAAAAGTCTGTTCTGTACTTCTGCGTCTCTTCTTCTGCCCTGCATATAGGGCCATCGTTACCATCTTTCTAAATTCCATATATATGTGTTAGTATACTGTAATGTTCTTTATCTTTCTGGCTTACTTCACTCTGTATAATGGGCTCCAGTTTCATCCATCTCATTAGAACTGATTCAAATGAATTCTTTTTAATGGCTGTGTAATATTCCATGGTGTATATGTACCACGGCTTCCTTATCCATTCATCTGCTGATGGGCATCTAGGTTGCTTCCATGTCCTGGCTATTATAAACAGTGCTGCGATGAACATTGGGGTGCATGTGTCTCTTTCAGATCTGGATTCCTCAGTGTGTATGCCCAGAAGTGGTATTGCTGGGTCATATGGTAGTTCTATTTCCAGTTTTTAAAGAAATCTCCACACTGTTTTCCATAGTGGCTGTACTAGTTTGCATTCCCACCAACAGTGTAAGAGGGTTCCCTTTTCTCCACACCCTCTCCAGCATTTATTGCTTGTAGACTTTTGGATAGCAGCCATCCTGACTGGCGTGTAATGGTACCTCATTGTGGTTTTGATTTGCATTTCTCTGATAATGAGTGATGTGGAGCATCTTTTCATGTGTTTGTTAGCCATCTGTATGTCTTCTTTGGAGAAAGAGAAATTAAGGAAACAATACCATTCACCATTGCAACAAAAAGAATAAAATACTTAGGAGTATATCTACCTAAAGAAACAAAAGACCTATACACAGAAAACTATCAAACATTGATGAAAGAAATCAAAGAGGACACAAACAGATGGAGAAACATACCGTGTTCATGGATTGGAAGAATCAATATTGTCAAAATGGCTATTCTACCCAAAGCAATCTATAGATTCAATGCAATCCCTATCAAGTTACCAACGGTATTTTTCACAGAACTAGAACAAACAGTTTCACAATTTGTATGGAAATACAAAAAACCTCGAATAGCCAAAGTAATCTTGAGAAAGAAGAATGGAACTGGAGGAATCAACCTGCCTGACTTCAGACTCTACTACAAAGCCACAGTCATCAAGACAGTATGGTACTGGCACAAAGACAGAAATATAGATCAATGGAACAGAA
The DNA here is from genome assembly GCF_963930625.1 of Muntiacus reevesi. Lineage (NCBI taxonomy): Eukaryota > Metazoa > Chordata > Mammalia > Artiodactyla > Cervidae > Muntiacus > Muntiacus reevesi. Next base: position 47,885,470 of record NC_089250.1, on the reverse strand, counting down.
TAGAAAGCCCAGAGATAAATCCACAAACCTATGGACAACTTATCTCTGACAAAGGAGGCAAGGATATACAATGGAAAAAAGACAATCTCTTTAACAAGTGGTGCTGGGAAAACTGGTCAACCACTTGTAAAAGAATGAAACTAGAACACTTTCTAACACCATACACAAAAATAAACTCAAAATGGATTAAAGATCTAAATGTAAGACCAGAAACTATAAAACTCTTAGAGGAGAACATAGGCAAAACACTCTCCGACATAAATCACAGCAGGATTCTCTATGACCCACCTCCCAGAATATTGGAAATAAAAGCAAAAATAAACAAATGGGACCTAATGAAAATTAAAAGCTTTTGCACTACAAAGGAAACTATAAGTAAGGTGAAAAGACAGCCCTCAGATTGGGAGAAAATAATAGCAAATGAGGAAACAGACAAAGGATTAATCTCAAAAATATACAAGCAACTCCTGAAGCTCAATTCCAGAAAAATAAATGACCCAATCAAAAAATGGGCCAAAGAACTAAACAGAAATTTACTTGACTTTAAATTTGTATGCCCTTTTGGCTTGGTTTAGAATTTTTTACCAACCCCTCCATCCCAAATGACTTGAAGACAATAGAATAGATACAGGTTGATTTTTACCCTTTGTACTCAACTTGCTTTTTCTATCTGTATTCCTGAAGAAAATCATATTGATCCTTAATGTTCAAAATTTAGCATGATGTATCTGTGCTTGCCATTATTTATTGGTTTATCTTAGAATAGATTTTATAATCAGTTTAACAGATTTGTTAATTTAAATAATTTTCATTCAGGTGACATTTTCTCTTATGCATGTTTTAATCCCCTTCTCTCTTCTACCTATTAAGATTAACTATTGGGTTCTTCAAAAAATTTTAACTTTTAAAAATTGAGGTATAATTGATATAAAAATTATATTAATTTCAAGTATACCACATAATGATTCAATATTTATATATATCACAAAATGATCACCACAATAAGTCTAGTTAATATATGTCACCATACATAGTTACATTTTTTTCTTGCAATGAAGACTTTTATTTGCTTTTTTCAATGAAGACTTTTAATAAGATCTACTGTCTCAATAACTTTCAAATTGTAATCAGTACTACATTCTGAACTTTGCATCCCCATGACTTCTTTTTATAATAATTTTACTTATTTATTTTTGACTGTGCTGGGTCTTTGTTGCTGCATGTGGGGTTTCTCTAGTTGTAGTGAGTTGAGGCTACTCTTCATTGTGATGCCCAGGTTTCTCACTGTGGTGGCTTCTCATGTTGTGGAGCATGGACTCTAGAGCACAGGCTGAATAGTTGTGGTGCATGGGCTTAGTTGCAATATGGCATGTGGGATCTTCCCGATCAGGGATTGAACCTATGTCCCCTCCATTGGCAGGTGTATTCTTAGCCGTTGGACCACCAGGAAGTCTCCCATGATTTCTTTATGAGTTTTATTCACATTTTCTATGAACTTCCTTCATATCCTCTGAGTGTGCAATACTACAAATTGGAAATAGATGTTCACTAACAGTCTTTCTTCCATCTGTTTAAGGTTGGGTAGAAGTGATAGCGCCATTTGGGAGGTGGGGGGAGGCCAGAGTTTCTCATTTCTTTCTGATTCTGACTGTTACATTTCAAAGGCGTTCTGTTAAGTAGTGTGTCTTTTCCTTTGATTGATTCCTCTATGCAGTATATTTTTTCCCTCCTTTTTATCTAATTCTTTTTATTTTTTTAAACTTACTGTTCTGTACCACTCTGCCATTTTACTTTGGACTCTGCATGTCAACTATTTACTTACCATGTGCTATTTCATGTGTTTTAGTTTGCTTGATTTAAAAGCAGATGCCAGTATGTAAGAATAGCCTTAAAATCCCACAAAGTTCAATGACAATAAATGACTTCCCCATGGCCACCAGATGATAATGTTGAAGGTAGGACTTATCCTGCTTTCTCAGTTGTGGTGGCTAGAGAAAGTATGTCAATAAATTGGTAGGAATATCAGAAGCAGACAATAGCATACATGATAGCCATGTTCAATGAACACACAGTATGCAAGATACTCTACTGGACACTGAGCATGAAGGAACTCATTTGATCCTCACAGTAACACTATAAAGTATTAACTTTAGTTGTTTTTATTTTATAGAGGGAAAATAAAAAGTGCAGGATGTTAAAGTGATTTGTCCAAAGCTATCCAGCTCCTAGTAAAATTAGTACTCAAACCTTGGGGATACAGTTCCAGAAATGGTGGTTTTAATCCTTAACTTGTAAAGAATCCTCCTACAATGCAGGAACTCCGGTTCAATTCCTGGGTCAGAAAAATCCTCTGGAGAAGGGATATGCTACCCAACCCACTATTGGTGGACTTCCCTTGTGGATCAGCTGGTAAAGAATCCGCCTGCGGTGGAGGAGACCTGGATTCAGTCCCTAGGTAGGGAAGATCCCCTGGAGAAGGCAAAGGCTACCAACTCCAGTATTCTGGCCTGGAGAATTCCATATTCCAAGGGTTCTCAAAGAGTCGGATACGACTGAATGACTTTCACTTTCTCTTTATACTGCCAAGTCACATGAGGCTTTCTGTATTTCATGTGTGAACTTAAAAGAGGTTTGGTCATAAGACTGTGTTAGCTTCCTACTTAAGTCAACTCTGTCAATTCCATCCATTCATTTACATGTTCCATGTACAATACTCCTGGTGACTGGGTTTATGAAGTTCTTGTTGAATTGATTGGATGATTCAATTTCATATTGGCTCATCCTTAATCAATAAAAGCAGTTTTATTGATAACTCCTCTAACATTTTTGTCTGCACATTTAGAGGTTGTCAAAGAAAATGTAACAGTGAGCTGTTATTTGCAGTGAGCCATCTTTTGCCTACTTATGCCTTGGTGAGGGAGGAAAGAGCACATTTGGCAGCCAACCATGTAATTAGAACTAACATTGGCCTTGAAGGTGTGACAGCTGACCCAGTCAGATCATCCAGTGTTTTCCTCTTTGCATGTACAATTCCTATCTAATACTATGGTACAGAAGGAAATGTTCTTTTTCTGAAAATTTTCTCTGTATACCAATCAAATTGTTCCCTCAGGATGCATCATAAAGAAATGTCATTGAATACTTTAATTGTGGCATTCACAAGAGCTATTTTTTAAAAAAGCAACACTTGGTGAAAAACTCAGATTTTAATCAAAAGCAAATTTCTGGTGAGTTGAGTGGCTTTTTCCAATATTTTTCAACTTAAAATTTTTGATAGTCACTGGCCCCAAAAATTGAACCTATTTTCAAAAGATTTGAGCTAAATTAGTTCAGTGTTTTACAGTTAAAATAGAAAACCTGCATTTTTCTCTGAGTACAACACACCCACACACACCCACACACACACCAACATCACCTTACCAAATGCTTTTTTCCCCTACACTAAGTATTTCTCAAAAGTATCTGAAAGTTTAAAATTCAAACTTGGCAGTTGTATGATCCTCCCAGGGGAGGAAATTCAGGGGAATTTAAAGAAAATTGGCTTAGCAATGTGTTTTGAATATAGGCAACAGAACATTTTCTATTTGGGTACAACTACATCAATGAAACTTGAGTCAGTGGAAGTCTTGTCCGATGCCATTTAGAAGGTTGTCAGAGTAAAGGGAGGCGTTAGAAGAATACCGATTGGAACAGAAAACTGCCTTAAGGAAAGGCTCTATTTCCTTCCATTTCCTGTTGTAGATAAGTGAGGGCCAAATATAGGAAACCATAAGGTCATTTCAGCAAATAAAAACCAACCCACCATCTGGGTATTATATATTGTGGTCATTGCTGCTGGTACTTTGCTCACAGTGAAAGCTTCAAAACATGGCTGCAAACACTTTGACACTTGGATACCCTTCCTACATTGCTGGATTTTATCAGACTTGTCATTGCTCCAAACAAGAGACAAGGAAAGTTACACTAGGTGACTTCTGAGGCTAAATCCTAAAAGGCCAGGTAGCTTCCACCTTGTTCACTGAAACACTCACTCCTGGAGCCCAGAAATGCCAAGAAGAAGTCAATCTGAAAAATTTTGGCTGTACCTTGCTGTTTAACCTCGGGACAGTTACTTGGTCTCTCTGTGCCTCAGTATCCTCATTTATAAAATGAGGAGAAGTAATAGTCTGAGGTACAACACCGGGGTCCTCTTATCTGTATCTTATACAGTTGTTTAAAGGGCAAAATGCCTTAATAGCTTAGAATAGTGCTGGCAAATAAATAGACAAAAATGGAATTATTTGGTAAATAAAACATGCACATCTTTTTGATGCAGATTGTACTTAATACACTTCAAAAACAAATAATTCTGCATTTTTAATTTCAGAGAACAAATCCCCATTAATTCAGTTCAATTGAGTCGCTCAGTCGTGTCCGACTCTTTGTGACCCCATGAACTGCAGCACTCCAGGCCTCGCTGTCCATCACCAACTCCTGGAATTTACTCAAACTCATGCCCATCGAGTTGGTGATGCCATCCAGTCATGTCATCCTCTGGCTTCCCCTTCTCCTCCTGCCCTCAATCTCTCCCAGCATCAGGGTCTTTTCCAATAAGTCAACTCTTTGCATGAGGTGGCCAAAGTACTCGAGTTTCAGTTTCAGCATCAGTCCTTCCAATGAACACCCAGGACTGATCTCCTTTAGAATGGACAAGTTGGATCTCCTTGCAGTCCAAGGGACTCTCAAGAGTCTTCTCCAACACCACAGTTCAAAAGCATCAATTTTTCGGCGCTCAGCTTTCTTCACAGTCCAACTCTCACATCCATCCATGACCACTGGAAAAACCATAGCCTTGACTAGATGGACCTTTGTTGGCAAAGTAATGTCTCTGCTTTTTCATATGCTTTCTAGGTTGGTCTTAATTTTCCTTCCAAGGAGTAAGCGTCCTTTAATTTCATGACTGCAGTCACCATCTGCAGTGATTTTGGAGCCCAAAAAATCAGATCCCCATGGTGCCAAGTAAAAAGGCTGTTTAAAGCTCTAATGAACTTGAGCAATTCAGCCCAAAAAAATGCTAGTGTCTGAAAAGCAGGGATGCTTTTGAAAAAACTCTTTGGCTTGTATTTCCCTTTCTAAATTCTAGGCTGATATTTGCTGTGTTTACATCATTGAACCAGGCATTTCCCTACTCATGTTCTAACACTGAGTAAGATATTTGAACTTATAAAATTTACAAGTCTAAAATAGTTACCAGCATGTACTCCCCCTCTCCACAGCTTGCCTCACCCTGTGAGGGCTTAGGTTATAAAAATGAATGAAATCATCATTCCTGTTTACTGGATAATCCCAAAGCTAAAATAAAAAAGGAACTGGGGAGACAGCAAAGAACATTTAAGGAGAAATGAAGATATATAGGTATAAAGAGACCTCACCAGATATCTCGCAGGGTAAATTACTGGCAAGCACATCACAGTGTGATCATCTGTGGTTTTCCTTGATTCATTTTTTAGAAAGAAAATGAGTGAATATGGAGCTAAAATTTGCTCTTCAAAGTCCATTTAAGATATAGGTCAATTAGGTAAAGCAAATATACAAATATGCATGTTTTCAGAGATGCCAAATTTGCTAGTCATTTACTAGTCATCAATGTTTCCCACACTCTGTTCTGGAAACTACATTTCCCAGGCTCTTTTGCACCCTGGCTTCCTGATAATGTTCAGCCAAAAAGATACTTTGATGGAAGACGGGGGGGATGGAAGATGGCAGAAGCCAGAACATCTCTCCTCTACTCCCTTTTCTTCAGATTTCATCATCTCTGCTGTGATTTCAGCTTTCACTGGGAAGACCTCACCATGAAATCTAGCTTCCAAGAGGTGCACATAAGTTCTGGTCCTGGGAATTACTTTTCCTTCTGTTAACCTTAGGAACGGTATCTACTTCTTGCTATTAATCTCTGGTTTGCCTCACTATCCTCTGTAGGGCTTCTTAACTCCTCATCTCTGTCATCAAGTTCCTTTATTAAATCTCTTCTGTTTGAAACACCTAGAGTGGTTCCAGCTTTCCTGACTGAATTCTCCCAGATACCTATAAGCAGATTTTAAAAAATTGTTTCCGATATGAAACATGCAGGAATAGGATTGTTTTATTGACCTAACATTTTATAGACTGACTGTCATTTGCTTATATGAAGGATGTTATATCAGTTACGCTAATTTTTATATTCGTCTCAGTTGAATGAGCTGTTTTTGGTACAGTTCAGTTCAGTTGAGTCGGTCAGTCTGTGTCTGACTCTTTATGACTTCATGAATTGCAGCACGCCAGGTCTCCTTGTCCATCACAACTCCCGGAGTTTACTCAACTCATGTCCATTGAGTCGGTGATGCCATCCAGCCATCTCACCCTCTATCATCCCCTTTTCCTCCTGCCCTCAATCTTTCCCAGCATCAGGGTCTTTTCCAATGAGTCAACTCTTCACATGAGGTGGCCAAAGTATTAGAGTTTCAGCTTCAACATCAGTCTTTCAAATGAACACCCAGGACTGATCTCCTTTAGGATGGACAGGTTGGATCTCCTTGCAGTCCAAAGGACTCTCAAGAGTCTTCTCCAACACCACAGTTCAAAAGAATCAATTTTTAAGCACTCAGCTTTCTTCACAGTCCAATTCTCACATCCATACATGACCACTGGAAAAACCATAGCCTTGACTAAATGGACCTTTGTTGGCAACGTAATGTCTCTGCTTTTTCATATGCTTTCTAGGTTGGTCATAAGTTTCCTTCCAAGGGGTAAGTGTCTTTTAACTTCATGGCTGCAATCACCATCTGCAGTGATTTTGGAGCCCCCCAAAATAAAGTCTGACACTGTTTCCACTGTGTCCCCATCTATTTCCCATGAAGAGATGGCACACATGGATGTAATTCTAGCTGCTCATTTAAAGGACATGAGAGTTGAGCTGTCTAAGAAAGTGAATTATATGCATGTTAAGCTGCTTCAGTCATGTCTGACTCTTTGTGATGCTATGGATTGTATCCCTCCAGGTTCCTCTGTCCATGGGGTTCTCCAGGCAAGAATATTGCAGTAGGTTGCCATTTCCTCCTCTAGGGGATCTTCCTGACCCAGTGATCAAACCCATGTCTCTTACATCTCCTGCATTGGCAGGTGTGCTCTTTACCACTAGCACCACTTGTAAAGCCCAAATTACATACTCAGTTGCAATCAAATTCTCTTTAATTTACCTTTCTATGGGCTCTTCACTGTACATTCTCAGTTTTGTCTAGTGAGCAGTACTTCAAACTCATACCTCATGTGTGATGCATAAAAACTCATCACCCATTAGAAAAAGCTACTCTCACCTCCATGATTTAACAGATAATTAATCTTTAACATTGGTGATTTTTTTCCCTCAAATAATATTTTTATTGACCTCAGGACCACCAAGACTTGGTAGCAGTACCTCCTCGTAGACCGTTTTTGCTTTTGTTTTTTTTTTTTTCTTGCAAAGTATCATTTTGGGGACCTGGATATAGAACGTGTGTGCTGGATTCCATCAGGAAATGCCACTGCATCCCCAGGGATCTGAACCTCAGTAGAGAGGTTACTATCTGCAGGCAGAGCTGACTGTTTGCACGGAGGCTTTATTGCAGCTGCAGACTTTGCACATATGAAAAGGTTTTTTGTGCTCACTTTCTGGATGAGGCAGTTTGCATCACTGGGAATTCCTGTCCTCTAACACATAGTAACCAACATGCCTTAATAAGCATTTGCCGTTTTTATTTTCAGGTCAATAACGTCATGCTTTCTGTTCATTAGGGAACTGGTTTTTAAATTTTCTTTTTCAAACCAAAAGGAAAGACATAAAATAATATTTCCAATGTTGTGACTCTGGTATGTCCTTGTGCAGAAGCAGTCAGCCAATGTAACTCAATGCAAACCATGGGCAATGTTCAGGCAGGGTTTCCAAGGCATGGTGTCTGGCAAGAAGGGTTGTTGTCAGGGGAAACAATTTGTGTATCCTTCCATGAGGTAGATACTCTTGGAGGGGGTGGGAAATTGGCCTCATGCTGTCAGGCACAGCATCCTCTTAGCAAAGAAGTCAAGGGTTCAAAGTTAATGCACTTTGGTTGGAAAAACTGACAGCAGAACCTGAGGAAAGCAAATGCAGCAAACAGGATGCAGACCATCTCAGAAAGCCAGAGGATGTGAGTTCCAGCCAGCAGGTCAGTGACAGAGCCATAACAGCCCCAATCAGACAGTGCAGAGATAGTAGGAGGGGAAATAGAGGCAGCAGACTGGCACATGGGCTACTTTCAGAGTTACCCTGCTTCCTTGCAAGACTTAGGTGCTATAGGGTTATAAAATGTCCCTGTTGGGAGCAGGAGCCACAGGCTTGGTCTGAAATGCCTTAAGGTACTGAAGAATATCTTCTGGCATACCCAGTCCCCTATATTGAGAACTCACTTGAAAAGCCTTTATCTGAACAATGATAAGCAATAACTTAGACAGATTTTCTTACCAGATCAATGGATTGTGAAATCCTAAGATTCTCTCATGTTTAGCACACATTATGTTGCTGTCATTGGGAAACATTAAAAGAAAACTAAGATCTTGGCATCCGGTCCCATCACATCATGGCAAATAGAAGAGGGAAAAGGGAAGCAATACATATTTTATTTTCTTGGGCCCCAAAATCACTTCAGTGACTGCAGCAATGAAATTAAAAGATGCTTGCTCCTTGGAAGGAAAGCTATGACAAACATAGACAGCTTATTAAATAGCAGAGACATCACTTTGCCAACAATGGTCCATATAGTCAAAGCTATGATTTTTCCAGTACTCATGGATGGATGTGAGAGTTGGACCATAAAGAAGGTTTAGTGCCAAAGAATTGATGCTTTTGAATTGTGGTGCTGGAAGTCTCTCAAGAGTCCCTTGAACTGCAAGAACATCAAACTAGACAATCCTAAAGGAGATCAACCCTGGATATTCTTTGGAAGGATTATTATTGAAGCTGAAGCTCCAAAAGGAAAAAGGAGAAGGGGGCAACAGAGGATGAGATGGTTAGATAGCATCACCGACTCAATGGACATGAATCTGAGCAAACTCCAGGAAATAGTGAAAGACAGAGGAACCTGGTGTGTTGCAGTTCATGGGGTCACAAACAGTCAGACATGACTTAGTGACTGAACAACAGCAACAGCCTTCTTAGTGACTTCTAGAACATTCTATGATTTCTTTACTTTTATCTTGTAGAAGGAAATTGGAGCAGCCAGCCCTCTTCTTATACCATATAAAACTCTGCCCAGTGACTTTTCATTCACGAACTCATTGAGTCTAGTAGCCGCTAACTGGTGGCTAATAGGTGATACCTAGCTTAAAAAGTATTAGATTTGGCCTATGAAGTATAGTTTAACTTTTGGCAATTTGTTGCCAATATCTAAAATTTAGAAAAGTTTCCATAAAAACTTACAATTCCAGCTTTTTAAAACAGAGAGATTTGAAAATACCAGGTCTTCATTTCCACATAGTCTCAGTGTGCTGGACCAACATAGTGGGGTGTCTCTCCAAAGATGTGTACTCCCCAGTTTTTCATAGAACCCACTACTTCCCTATGGTCCTTGGCTTCTATTGCCATTTATCAACACATTCACAATATTCACAAAATCATATGTTTTGTATGAACATTTCTATCAACTTTAAGAAACAGACAGACCGAGAGCCTTTGTGCAAGTTGAAGAATGTTTCCTTATACCTGTTTCACTACACTCATAACTCCTATAGGCATTTGAGTTTGAGAGCCTGAATTATACTTATTTATGCTAGAAGGTGCAAATGACAATTTGACAGTGGTTGATCTGTGGTATGAATATGATGTCTTGTAGAGCATGTCATCACTTCCATCTTGTTCTACAGACAGCATGTGAATCTAGACACCAAATTATATGAGGTGACTGGGCTCAAGAATTTATCTCCTCAGATCATTAGGATTTATTTGAACCATCAAGCCCCTGCTTTTATTTTTGTAAAAAAAAAATAAATGATTTCTGGAAACAGCTTTTAAAGGGTAAGTGATACTGCCTGCAGTAAATTGCATGCATAACTGCAGGATCTTGTATAAAGAATGAGTTGAGAAAAGAGTCATTGACCTCTTAGTATCAGACAGGTTTAGGAGGCCGGGTGAGAGGGAAGCTGTTCTTGTCAGTCAAGGCTTCTCAGCACACAGGGCACATGCTGCCTCAATATCTGGGATTCTTAAGTGACTCTCCCAGAACCATAAAATGTCTTTTATTTTTTTTTAAACAGATGGAAACACTGTACTGGGAAAACCTGAGAACTTTAATACATTTCAAGTCCTGCAGATTTTTTGTAATAGACTACAGAGGTAGTTCAAAGGGGAGGGGTACACTATTAGAATGGAACAATTGAAGCCCCTAAAATGTGAAACATACACATGCACAGACATCAGCATTGGCATTTACCAGACACATTTTTGAAGAGAAAGAAATAAAGGCACACACTGGAAAAGACCAAACTCTAAATGAGATTATATAAATCAATAAGGTAAAATGGGACCTTTCTCTCCGGTGGGGGGTGGGATTTGAAGCAATGCTAAAATCACATTATAATAATAGGCATTCTGCCAATCCCGGGTCTAGATTTTTTTTTTTTCCCAGTTCACCACATCAAATTTAAAGCACAATGTAAACCCAAGAACCAAACACACTTGCCCCACTCTTGACTATTTTGTTTTCATACAATTTCTTAGTCTGGACCTTATACAGGAAAAAGAGGTAGATTCTATAGATTGAATATAAGATTGAAAATTCAAATGCTTGTTGGCTCTTATGTTTGTTCCCATAGCCACCTACCCCACCCCACCTCTAATCCATGTTCCTCTTTGTTCAAGCCTGCTTTATATGCTATGAAGTGATATCTGTGGATAGAATCATCCCATCCTTGTGTCCTTGGACTTCTGGTGTCTGACAGGTACTGACAGGTGGTTGAAGGTGGGGAAATTACAGCATCTGTTCTTGGACTCCCTTCTGGACCTCATTTCTGAGAGTGGATATGGTCCTATGTTATGCAACAGCTTCTGTGCAGTTTTCCTTTCACCTTCAGAGTTAGGATGGTAAAAATTCCTTCCCATTGGTGGGCTCTGGGTAACTTGTGCGTGTGTGTATGTGCTTGTAACTTCAGCTGTGCCCAACTCTTTGTGACCCTATGGACTGTAGCCTGCCAGGCTCCTCGGTCCATGGGATTCTCCAGTCAACAATACTGGAGAATGTTACCATGCCCTCCACCAAGGGATCTTCCCAACCCAGGGATCCAGCCCGTGTCTCTTATGTCTCCTGTATTGGCAGGTAGGTTTTTTGCTGCTAGTACCACCTGGGAAGCCCCTGGGTATCTTAAAAGCCCTTATTTGTTCCCTTGACTATCCAACTATCTTTACTCTTCTGCACATGGTCTAGGTATTAAATTCTCTATAAGAAAAGTGACCAAGTCCTAAGTCACTTATAAGGAACGAAGTCAATATGTGACTCCAAAAATTGCATGCCCATTGAGAAAAGCTATCAAAAACCTTTATGGAAGAGTAAGAAAGTACTAAGACAAACCCTTTCCTTATTCAGTTTTCTAAGAGCCCTTCTGAAAGTAGGCATGCTGGAACTTTTTTAAAAAATTTTTTTATTAGTTGGAGGCTAATTACTTCACAACATTTCAGTGGGTTTTGTCATACATTGACATGAATCAGTCATAGAGTTACACATTTTCCCCATCCTGATCCCCTCTCCCACCTCCCTCTCCACCCGACTCCTCTGGGTCCTCCCAGTGCACCAGGCCTGATCACTTGTCTCATGCATCCCACCTGGGCTGGTGATCTGCTTCACCATAGATAATATATATGCTGTTCTTTCGAAACATCCTACCCTCACCTTCTTTCACAGAGTCCAAAAGTCTGTTCTGTACTTCCGTGTCTCTTTTTCTGTTTTGCATATAGGGTTTTCGTTACCATCTTTCTAAATTCCATATATATGTGTTAGTATGCTGTAATGTTCTTTATCTTTCTGGCTTACTTCACTCTGTATAATGGGCTCTAGTTTCATCCATCTCATTAGAACTGATTCAAATGAATTCTTTTTAACGGCTGAATAATATTCCATGGTGTATATGTAGCACAGCTTCCTTATCCATTCGTCTGCTGATGGGCATCTAGGTTGCTTCCATGTCCTGGCTATTATAAACAGTGGCATGCTGGAACTTTAATCACATACTTAAGGGTAGAGATGGATGGCAATTGCATCATTTGTATACTTAATGTACTTTTATCTAGTAAGCTGAGCAAATGGAAAGATGGAGATTGCATATAAAGCTGTAACTAGCCTTGCCTCAAAGACTATTTTGCTCTTAAGGGATCTAGTATATTTCAGAAAAGATATTCCCCCAAATTTTAGTTCAAAAAGATTATTTTTTTGAAAATGTTATTAAATTTACCTCAAAATTTACCACCTAATTCAGGATACTGCTTGATTTCAGAGAAGCTGACAAAGAAGGCTTGGTGAATCCAGATCAAACTAAAGGTCCACATAGCTATTTTATTTTATCCTCTTGAAAGACTGAGAGATTGAGACCTCTCCAAAGAAGAATAGTGTGGGGAGCACAGAATGGACTTTTCCAGTACCTACAACATGCCAACATTACCTATTCTTGTTAAATCCTCTCTATTCTTCTTTTTCTAGCCTCTGTCTGTATATGTGGAAACTGAGGTTCAGAATCATAAAATAACTTCTTAAGATTACAAAGAAACAAATTGGTCCGTGTGAGTTTCAAATACAGTTCTAACTCCAAGAACCATTTAAAAAAATCATATTATTCAACTTCCTGTTCTATTTGATGACTTGAGTCTTGAGTGGTTTTATCAATATCAGCCATCTGAGCTAAAGCTCTTGGGCATGATAAGGATTGGGCAAAAAGTGCAAAGTTCAGTCCAATCAAGGCATAGCCCATATTCATCTGAACTTAGCCCGGTGGATTTGTACGAGTACACATGGACTGCTGAGTTGGACACTGTCCTTAAGGGACTCTGCCACCAATTGGAAAGACAGACTAACACAGGAGAAACATGTAGAGCCTAACACTACCCAGTGGTTAATCAAGTATACATGGGGTGACTCCATGTACAAATTCAGTAAGAGTTTTACGGGAGGAAAAGTCCATGTTAGTGGATGGAAGAGGTGATGTGGATATATCATTATAGCAAAGATAATCTTGGCACAGGGGAGACTGGATTGTCAGGTCAGCTCTTGCTAAGGTTAAGGGATGGTTGGAAATTAATTGAAGCATAGAAATGAAAATTAATGGATATAGAATATACAAAATAAAATTACAGTGAAATATCACTAAATACCCTCCAGAAGAACTAAAAAGAACACTGAACACATCAAGTACTCGCAAAAATATGGAGCAACTGGAACTCTCAGATAGTGCTAGCAAGAATTATCAGTTGGCAGTTTCCAGTAAAATTAATCACATGTACATTGCACATATAGCAACTCCTTTCCTAGGAGTAAGCCCAGGAAGACAAGTGTAGAAAGTCAAAGTCACCCAGTCATGTCTGACTCTTTGCGACCCTGTGCACTGTATCCAGACAGGCTCCTCTGTCCATGGAATTCCCCAGGCAAGAATACTGGAGTGGGTTGCTGTTTCCTTCTCCAGGTGATCTTCCCAACCCAGGGATCAAACCCAAGTTTCCTGCACTGCAGGCAGATTCTTTACCACCTGAACCACCAGGCAAGCACAAAGCAAGGACATACATTTACCAAAAGACATGTATTAGAACATCCATAACAGCAAGATTAACAATAGCCAAAGGGAAACTTTCCTAAAATCCATCAGTTCAGTTCAGTCGCTCAGTCATGTCTGACTCTTTGTGAGCCCATGAACCACAGCAAGTCTGGCCTCCCTGTCCATCACCAACTGCCGGAGTCTACCCAAACCCATGTCCATTGAGTCGGTGATGCCATCCAACCATCTCACCCTCTGTCATCCCCTTCTCTTCCTGCCCTCAATGTTTCCCAGCTTCAGGAACTTTTCAAATGAGTTAGCTCTTTGCATGAGGTGGCCAAAGTATTGGAGTTTCAGCTTCAGCATCAGTCCTTCCAATGAATAGCTGGTACTGATCTCCTTGAGGATGAACTGGCTGGATCTCCTTGCAGTCCAAGGGACTCTCAAGAGTCTTCTCCAACACCACAGTTCAAAACCGTCAATTCTTCTGTGCTCAGCTTTCTTTATAGTCCAACTCTCACATCCATACATGACTACTGGAAAAACCATAGCCTTGACTAGACAGACCTTTGTTGACAAAGGCATGTCTCTGCTTTTTGATATGCTGTCTAGGTTGGTCATAAATTTTCCTCCAAAGAGCAAGCATCTTTTAATTTCATGGCTGCAATCACCATCTGGAGGGATTTTGGAACCCAAAAAACTAAAGTCAGCCACTGTATCTACTGTTTCCCCATCTATTTGCCATGAAGTGATGGGACCAGGTGCCATGATCTTAGTTTTCTGAATGTTGAGCTTTAAGCCAACTTTTTCACTCTCCTCTTTCACTTCATCAAGAGGCCTTTAGTTCTTCTTCACTTTCTGCCTTAAGGGTGGTGTCATCTGCACATCTGAGGTTATTGATATTTCTCCCAGCAATCTTGATTCCAGCTTGTGCCTCATCCAGCCCAGAGTTTCTCAAGAGCTACTCTGCATAAAAGTTAAATAAGCAGGGTGACAACATACAGCCTTGATGTACTCCTTTTCCTATTTGGAACCAGTCTGCTGTTCCATGTCCAGTTCTAACTGTTGCTTCCTGACCTGCATACAGGTTTCTCAAGAGGCAGGTCAGGTGCTCTGGTATGCCCATCTCTTTCAGAATTTTCCACAGTTTACTGTGATCCACACAGTCAAAGGCTTTGGCATAGTCAACAAAGCAGAAATAGATGTTTTTCTGGAACTCTTTTGCTTTTTTGATGATCCAGCAGATGTTGGCAATTTGATTTCTAGTTCTTCTGCCTTTTCTAAAACCATCTTGAACATCTGGAAGTTCATAGTTCACCTATTGCTGAAGCCTGGCTTGGAGAATTTTGAGCATTACTTTGCTAGCATGTGAGATGAATGCAATTGTGCAGTAGTTTGAGCATTCTTTGGCATTGCCTTGCTTTGGGGTTTGAATGAAATCTGACCTTTTCCAGTCCTGTGGCCACTGCTGAGTTTTCCATATTTGCTGGCATATTGAGTGCAGTACTTTCACAGCATCATCTTTTAGGATTTGAAATAGCTCAACTAGAATTCCATCACATCCACTAGCTTTGTTCATAGTGATGCTTTCTAAGGCCCACCTGACTTCACATTCCAGGATGTCTGAGCTCTAGGTGAATGTGAGTGATCACACAATCATGATAATCTGGATTGTGAAGATCTTTTTTGTACAGTTCTTCTGTGTATTCTTGCCACCTTTTCTTAATATCTTCTGCTTCTGTTAGGTCCTAACATTTCTGTCCTTTATTGAGCCCATTTTTGAATGGAATGTTCCCTTGGTATCTCTGATTTTCTTGAAGAGATCTCTAGTCTTTCCTAGTCTATTGTTTTCCTCTATTTCTTTGCATTGATCACTGAGGAAGGCTTTCTTACCTCTCCTGGCTATTCTTTGGAACTCTGCATTCAAATGGCTATATCTTTCCATTTCTCCTTTGCTTTTTGCTTCTCTTCTTTTCAT
Source organism: Muntiacus reevesi (assembly GCF_963930625.1). Classification (NCBI taxonomy): domain Eukaryota; kingdom Metazoa; phylum Chordata; class Mammalia; order Artiodactyla; family Cervidae; genus Muntiacus; species Muntiacus reevesi. The sequence continues at coordinate 47,869,737 of NC_089250.1, read as the reverse complement.
AGCTATTTGTAAGCCCTCCTCAGAGAGCCATTTTGCTTTTGTGCATTTCTTTTTCTTGGGAATGGTCTTGATTCCTGTCTCCTGTACAAAGGCATGGACTTCCTTCCATAGTTCATCAGGCACTCTGTCTATCAGATCTAGTCCCTTAAACCTATTTCTCACTTCCACTGTATAGTCATAAGGGATTTGATTTAGGTCATACTGAATGGTCTAGTGGTTTTCCCCACTTTCGTCAATTTAAGTCTGAATTTGGCAATAAGGAGTTCATGATTGGAGCCACAGTCAGCTCTCGGTCTTGTTTTTGCTGACTATATAGAGCTTCTCCATCTTTGGCTGCAAATAATGTAATTAATCTAATTTCAGTGTTGACCATCTGGTGATGTCCATGTGTAGAGTCTTCTCTTGTGTTATTGGAAGAGGGTGTTTGCTATGACCAGTGCGTTCTCTTGGCAAAACTCTATTATCCTTTGCTCTGCTTCATTCTGTACTGCAATGCCAAATATACCTGTTACTCCAGGTGTTTCTTGACTTCCAACTTTTGCATTCCAGTCCCCTATAGTGAAAAGGACATTTTTTGGGGGGGATGTTAGTTCTAGAAAGTCTTGTAGGTCTTCATAGAACCATTCAACTTCAGTTTCTTCAGCATTACTGTTTGGGGCATAGACTTGGATTATTGTGATATTGAATAGTTTGCCTTGGAAATGAACAGAGATCATTCTGTCATTTTTGAGATTGCATTCAAGTACTGCATTTTGGACTCTTTTATTGACTATGATGGCTACTCCATTTCTTCTAAGGGATTCCTGCCCACGTAGTAGATATAATGGTCATTTGAGTTAAATTCACCCATTCCAGTCCATCTTAGTTCGCTGATTCCTAGAATGTCGATGTTCACTCTTGCCATCTCCTATTTGACCACTTCCAGTTTGCCTTGATTCATGGACCTAACATTCCAGGTTCCTATGCAATATTGCTCTTCACAGCATTGGACCTTGCTTCTATAACCAATCACATCCACAACTGAGTGTTGTTTCTGTTTTGGCTCCATCCCTTCATTCTTTCTGGAGTTATTTCTCCACTGATCTCCAGGGGCATATTGGGCAACTACTGACCTGAGGAGTTCATCTTTCAGTGTCCTATCTTTTTGTCTTTTCATACTGTTCATGGATTTCATACTTTTCATACTGCATGTTTACCAAAAGACATGTGCTAGAACATTCATAACAGCACTATTCATAACAGCCAAATGGAAACTTCCCTGAAACCCATCAGCAGTAGAATAGATGCAGATGTTTTGGTGTACTCACACAATGAATATCAATAGCAAAAAGAGTAGACAGTCTGAAACTACACAAAGTAACAAAGATAAAATTTTCAAACATACTATTGAGTGAACCTACACATAAAAGAATAAGTTCTATATTATTCCATTTACAGAAACCTGAAAGAAAAAGATTAAACTATGGTATTACAATTAGGATAGTGGATACCCTGGTGAGATAGCAACTAGACGGCAGTGTTTGTGAGTGGCTTCTGGGTGTTATTGATGTTTCATTCATAATCTGGCCTCACTACACAGTGTGTTCAGTTTGTGAAAACTCATCAAAATATACCTTTAGTATATACAGTTCTCCAGTATGGATGACATGTCAATAAAACTAAAAAACCTCATATATGTGGAGGTGACAATGCAGACTAGAATGTGTTTAGTTGCTCTTGTTAAGTGGGGAGGGAGGCTGGCCTTGCAGAAAGCTACTCTCCATCTTCACAATCCCACAGTCAAGAAGATGTTCATGGTAGATTACTGAAAATCTAGCAATGCCTGCAGATAAATACATGTGTGCATATATAAAAAGAAAATCCATTTCTTCTTCTTCTTCCCCCTGCCTTCTGCCTCCCACATTTCCAACCTCTAATCAGTCTCCTGCTAAGTATTAGTTAACCTCCTAAATCAATACATCTTGATCTAAACCTAAAGGAAGCAATGTTTTCTTTTGTATCTGGGTTCAAAGTACAGACTACAGTAGTTGGCTTTTAAGTTTATGTTATAGGCTTAATTTTCTTGGTCAAAATGAAATGAGGAATACATTAAGACTGTGAAAGGAAAAAACACATGATTGATGAACTGGCTTATATGACTATAGCTCCTCTAGCAACAAAAATATTTGGTATGCTCCCTTATTATTGAGATCAAGCAATGTGCCTGGATCTAAATGACACAAAAATGGTTTGAATTAGAGTCAAATAATTGCCATCCTGAGTGAACATAAACTTTTTGGAGGAGGGTGGTGTATAGGGATAAAAAGTAACTAATAAACTCTGAAGCAAAAGCTCACATCTGAGACTTAAGCTTCAAAGCTCTTAAAAAGGAGGCTTTTCCCCCTCCCTTAAGAGAGAGAGTGAGATGTAAGCAGCAGGAGGAGTGGTTTTCCCAAGCTGATTTTTCTTACAGGGTGACCCAGCCTGGGTCGGAATGTTACCATGTGATCAGCCCAGACTGTGGTAGCAACACAGTCTCAGCACAGAATTTAGGACTTTCTGCAGCATCATTAAAATAATTGGGAGAGAAAAAAAAAATGTTAAGCTCCACAAGCTTGAATCACAAGCCTCTTGGAAAGGTTAATAAGCTTGCTGCTCTACACCCTCCTCCTCTCTCTTCAATGCCTTGCCACCCCCACCCTTCCCTCTTGTGGTGACAGACTGGTTATCAGTTGAGAAAGGAAGATTCAGAATAAAGCCTTTGTTTTGAAACTGAATGGCCCCCAGTCTACTACTGGTATTGCAGAGTTCTTGTTGGAGATCTAAAAGGGAGTCTCTGCTTTTGTTCTCAGGACTAGAGGCTACAAAGCTAGCAGCCTATTGGGGTCCAAAGGAAGTCAGCCCCACAGGATAAAGGTGACTCTGTTAGAGGAAAGGAGAGGAACTGGATACATGGGGTGGAGGCAACATATAGACTGAGGTTGAACTCTATTAATGAGAGGTGAGAAGTGTAGATCCAGTGGAACCTTCTTTAACCAGAGAAGCAGAAGCAATTGTAGTGCAACTCACAGAGAAAATGTGGGGTATGGGGTAAATTCAGTTGACATGGGTAGCGTGCCAGTTGGAGGCAGGCAGCAACCAGATAACTGGATTTATGTCAGGAAGAAGAATGAGAGTAGAGAGACAAAGAACTGCATGGAATTGAGCTTTCTTCTTCCTAACTTCTATTCGGCCTTGGAATACCCTGCAGTCCAAGATGGACCTCCTTTAGCAGAGTCATCTGACTCAAGCTACCACTATCTCCCCGCAACAGTCCCAGTCTTGAGACTGGGGTCAAGGTACAGTGAGAAATGAGGGAAGAGATTCCTCTCCTCACCATCGTGAATGTAAGTAAGTATGGTTGACACCAATACTGCTTACTAATGTAGGCTAAGAGGGAAGTATGTCTTCATCAAAGAGATGATGGATTTTCAAAGTTTTTTTAAAACTGGTGGATTTGGGTGAGAAGAGTCACTAACAGAAAGAGAGAGATACTTAGTCCTTAAGAAAGATATTTCAAAAACCATATCCAGGGGAGAAACAGGCCCACAAAGGAAATCCTCACTTCGCTGTGTTCAAGGAAAACTCTCTTAACTCGTGAGCGTTTAAGTGTGAACGACATTTTGGATTTGGAGCTCATCCTTCCTAAAGGCCATGCTCTTGCATAGTTATAGTTGACTCCTTATTGAACTCAATCTTCTAGGCTGAGTGTGTATCAGTGAAGCCACCCCAGGTCATCTTACCCTGAACATTCAGACCTCTCCAGCTGAAGTCTTTGCTCAGTTGTTAGCCTTTTATGCTTTGCTCCAGTCCACAACTTAATCTCAATGACTTCCATGCCATCAGCCTCTTTTTAGGGACAACTGATCTCTTCCAACCTGCAGAATGGATAGTCTTTGTTAACTGATGTAAAAAACAAGCCCAAAATGTTCATCCCTAAATATTTGTTTCTTACTCACAGGAATCCTTCCACATTATCAGTCAGTGACCCTGGCTCTTTCCATCTTGTGACTGCCATTTTTGGGATCTTGGATAGGAAATTAGACCATAGAAAAAGGACCAAAATTTTAACCCTTTTGTTTGGAAGTGATACATGTGATTTCTGCTTATATTCCATTGGGGAATCTTAGTCACATGGCCCAGCTCAAGAGATACTCAAGACAGACTGGGAGTTATGGCTCCTTTCTAAGAATGCACTTCCTAGCCTAACAGCACCTTTGCTGTAAATGTATGACTTGGTGGACAATTAGTCATTTCTCCCTGAGAAAGTTATGTTATGTGTGACTTCCCACAAGCGATGGCTGACTGAACCAAGGGCATGCACCTGCCCTAGTCACAGACTGACCACTGGTACCAGATGTGGTCCATTGTAAAAATATATGCCTTAACTGGCACAGTGTCTTTTGGCTGAGTCAAACTGATGACATAGTTGAGGAATTTGGACTCCAAATATGGAAAGCAGTCAGTTAAGTGAAAAAAAAAAAAAAAAAAGACAAGCAAAAAGAAATGAAGTCCAATTCATGGCAGAACACAAGGATTTCTACAAAGTCTTGCTGATGGGCACTTTTCTAGTCTAGCATTCTTGCCTGTTGTTGAAGTTACACAGAAACAAATGAACCTAGGGTCCAAACTCATATCTTGCTGATCCTGAAAGCCTGATTTTTTTTTTAAACCTCACTGTAATAATTTTCTACTTGATGTTTTAGATTAAGTTTTTGGTGTTTTTGTAAATTGGTTCATTGTCTCAATTCTCGTACCCTTCCTATTTTAGAATTTTATATTCACATCCTTTGGCATGTAACTTTGCATTTTGTTTCTTGGAAGTGGAATTTATTTCTTTATCCTTTGATAGTAGAGCTGGCCACTTGATCAGCTTTAATCAGTGAAATCTGGGTGGAAATGACTGCATGCCATCTACAGAAAAGGTGGTTTCATTCATTCCCTTCTGGTCCTGTGACCACAATGAGAAAAACACTATCCAGGTAGCAACAACCTCATATAACTGAGCTCCTCAAAAGTCACACATATAATAGATTTGAACCCAACCCAAAGCCCAAGTCAAGCCAAGCTAACCCCCAGCCTAAAGCAGAACAGTCTCAACTGACCTATAGATCCAAGAGTGAGAAATTTAAATGCTGTTATAAGTTCAGGAGATTCAGAATATTTTGTTACACAGCTTTATGGTGGTGAGAACTGACTAATACAATGCTGAAAAACAAATATTTTGTTAGCACACTTTTTAGCTTGACTGAAGTGACTTAGCACACATGTGTGCACATGAACATTTAATACAACATGCTATTATTTATGATCCCAGTGTAAGATAATCCTTTGGCCTGCTTTAGCCTACATCCCCTATGGCTAGAAAAATTGAGGCTCTTATCACATATGAAAAAAATGACTATTTAACACTAAAAAATATTTTTCAGTGCAACAACCACATTTATTAAAGCTTAAAAGATTTAAGACTTGTCTAAGATCTTTTCATACAGACCATGCACTCACAGATGATGCATGCAAAAGAAGCGTCACTGTTTCTCTTCTGACTCATTAATTAGACTTGCTTTCTCAGTCCTGGCTGAGACCAAAGATCTCTTTGCTCAATATTCTATCTGGTTCCTAGGTAAACAAGAGACTCAAATCATAATGACACCATCATTTCCTCATTTAAACACCTTTCTCTGAGCATCAGTCACACAACTTCTATTCTGTACACACAAAGAACACAGAGGAGAAAGAACATTGAAGGGGACAGGGGAGTAGGGAGGTGTTGAATGTGTTTACCTGAAAAAGACTTGCAATTCCAGAAAAAAAAATTATAAATATGTTTCCATTGTTTATGCTTTAAACTAGAAGACAATCTTCCAGGCCCTTTCTGTCAGGGTTAAAACATGATTACAGAGATGAGGAATAATTGGATTAGAAGTACCCAGAGTTGTACTTGACCCACTATGTCCTCTGAATAAAATGTTTGAGTCTTTATTCAATGTAGTCAGTTACTAGAGAGCTCCACTTGATATATTAATTGTTTGAATGAACATTTTGCAGAGACCAGGAAAGGTAAATTCATCATGTCTGTGCTGACACCATGCTGCCCATCTCCTTCCCTACTCCTCACAAATACACCACTGTGGCAGACATTATTAATGGACTGCAGGCCTTCTTTCCTGCTGAGTCTAAAAGTGGCCTAAGGTTCCTTCTGAGTACAGTACTGTCAAAAATCACTACCAATCGATGAAGTCAGCACTGGAGATTACTTCACTTGACCTAGATATTTTCTGTATTTCTGATATCACTGTTGTATCACATTCCATCAATTTCCAGTTGTCAAACCACTTCTAAAATAAAATCAATGCAATCATAAACGGACAGATTGAAAACAGTTGATACTTTGAATGGTTATTTCCTCTCACTCATTTTTCCTTTTCTTTGATGTGAGATTATCTGAAGATGGCAATACAGAATGAGAAAGGTTCAGGGAGAATCAAAATTATTGATTAAAGAGAATTAAGAATATTAATAGGACACAGATCTCTTTGGTCTATTAGAAAAATTCCTTAAGAAACATGTACAGTCACTGAAGTTTCACAGAAAGCAGTGGAAAGACCTTAACTATGGCAGAAACACTCTCCCCAATTTAGCTACACATTGAGGGAATCTGGTTCAAAAAACAAGTGGCTGCTCCTTGGGCAGAAAAGCAAATTTTGTGCTGTGACTGTGTGAGATTACTCATAGTAAACACAGTATAGTTTCAGACCAACTGGGGAAAATGTGTTAAAGAGAAAATACATTATTAGCATAAGTGACTCATCAGTGTTTTCAGACTGAGTGAAATACACAAATCTGAATTTACCAGCTCAGGGCTCCCATGCTGTCTTTCCCTTCTCCTTCATCTGATAGACACTCCCGCCAATGTTCCTTTTTCTCCTATTCTGAATGCATCAGTGTCCTGGAAATTCTGGCAGCCCTCCTAGGCCAGCTGCTGCCTCTGACCTGGACATTCCCAGCCTTCTACAAGGTCACAGGACATGCTGTATTCTGGGATTCTTCTAATGGAAGCTGGGCAGGGCTTGAAACTACATGTCCCCACTGTCTCCATGATCCTCTAAGTCCCTGGTTGGCAGGGCTAGTATTAAGTGCAGGCTTTGAATTCCAGTCCTATGATCAGGACTCTACAGATTTGAAAATAATCACTAATTTATAAATTCAGTGCTCTGCTTGAATCCTTACCTGACAAAATAGCTCATGAAATTTTAAATATCAACACTCATTTTATAAAAGAGAAAAATATAGACAGGGATAACTGATAGGAGTGTTTGAGTTTAGATAGAATGAATTTAATGAATTATTCTTATATTCTGGAAACAGAAATTGTTGCCTTCAAGGAAGAATATTAACATATTTTTACAGCTTACTTTTCTGCACTTTTTAATTATCAAATATTATTATACAATATTACACAATATTGAGAAGCATTGAACAAAATACAATTATTGAAGGACAATTGCTCTACAATATTGTGTTGGTCTCTATGACACATCGACACAAGTCAGCTACATGTATACATATGTCCTCTCCCTTCTGAATGTCCCTCCCATCTCCCACTTTTTGTAAATTCTTAATACTCCCTTTTCCTGTGGTCTTGGCTATTCAGTTTTAAGAGTACTATTTTAAGATTATGTTGGCAGGCCTTTGTTAGTTATGTCTCTCGGCCTTCTGAGAAAAAGACTCATTCTTTACTCACTCACAAATTCATTGGGCACCCCTTGAAGTGTGACTGTGGGCCCATGAGTGTCTCATCATTTTTTTCTGGCTATGCTAATTTGGGCCTGATTGCAGTCTGTTTGCCCCAGGGCAGGCACATAAATGGAGAGTGATGGTATACTTGCCAGGTGCAGAAATGTGAGGGAACTCATGCTGCTGACCTCATCTCCTTCCCTTTTTCCTTTCTACTGTGAAAAGTAGGTAAAAGGTTGGAGAGTAGGCCCAGGTCCTTAAGAAGAAACAAAGTAAAGAAGACATAAATAAATAAATAAAATGTAGGAGAAAATGAGAATGATTGGAGTCACCAATAGGAATTTTCAACTTATGGCACAGACTCAAATCTGGAAACCCAGTGAAGTTTGCCCATCACTAACGATTATCACAAAATAGTATGTTCCCAGGAGTGGGGATGAGAGAGGCTCTTAAAATATCACAGCATTGGTTCTGTACTGGGAAGGGAGCTTTTGGAAATGTGGTCCCTGTCAGGTTTTCTCTTGACAGTCAAAAGAAAAGAAAAAAAGAAAATCAACTAGAGTTTGGCTCCTGCAAAGTGAAATGTTGGGAAAACTAGCTGGGAAGGCTTCTCTCCTCAGCCCAAGGTTGGACGTGCCTGTGTTCTCCTTGTATATTTTAAATGTGGTGATGGGCCAGCTGGCTGACTGGATGGGTGACTGGCAGGAAGCCTTAAGTGAGCGGAAACTGAACCATTTGTGGGATATGAGGTGGCCAAAGTAGCCAGAACCAGTCTTTTGTGATGTCTTCAATCAAAACAGTTATTTCAAAAGATGTTGGCAACCCTATATTTCCTTCTAGAGGGACAAGGCTCTCCACTGGGGTACATGTGGATCTTTGGGCATCTTGACTGATCATTATGGCCAGAGAAAAGTTCTAATTTGACAATATTCTATGGGTTACACGTGGTAGGGCTCAAAAAAGTTTTCTTTTTAATCAATTTTATTGAAGTATAATTTAATTGTATTAAATTACCCATTTTAAAAGTATAAAGAGTTTTGAAAAATGTATACATCCATCTAACCGTGACTGAAGTCACGACAGGACATTTCCATCACCATAAACTATTCCCTCAGGCCCCTTTTCAGTCAGTACTGTCTTCCAACCCTGGAAAACCACCAATCTGTTTTCTGTCACTATTAATGAGTTTTGCCTCATCTAGAATATCATACAAATAGAGTCATATAGTATGTTTCCTTTCATCTACCTTCTTTTGCCTAGGACAATGTTTTTGAATTTCAGTGATGTTATGGGTATGCAGATAGCATTTATTTTTATTGATAGGGAGTATTTCAGTGTGTGGTTATGCCACAGTGTCCATATCCATTTATTTATTTACTGTTGTTAGAAATAGGAATAGGACATAGTCTTACAAAGACAGAAGGGTAGAGAGGACAGAAAAAGGAGGTTAAGACAGTTACAGAAATATTCTTTGTGAAATACTGGCACTTCACAAAGACAATATTCAAATATACAACATTTACAGACCATGACTAAAAGGAGTTATCACCAGACCCTCACCAGAACAGGTGAAATGAAAAATTCTGACAATACCTGGTTCCAGCAAGGATGTAGCACAAACAAAACTCTCATTCTGCACACAGTGGTATAAATTGATGCCACTATTTTTGAAAATTGTTTGAAAGTATGCACTGAAGCATAACCCATGCAAAACCTGTGATCTGGCAATTCCATTTCAAGCTTTATGTACAGTAGAAACACATACATAGTATAGCAAGGGACATAGACTTGAATGCTCATATCAGTGCTTTTCATAGTAACTCCAAACAGAAAATTATCTAAGTATCCATCAACAGTAGAATGGATAAATAAATGAGAGTGGATATATATATATACACACACACATATATAAGCATGTACAGCACATAAAAATATGGATAGTTCATAGACATCCATATGTTTGAACCAAAGATGCCAGGTACAAAAGAATACAAAACATAGGATACATTTTTATATATTTCTAAAACTCATCTATAGTGTTAGAAGTTAGAATAGTGGGTGCATTTGTGGAGGTAATGAGAGGAGCTTTCATGGGGCTGGTAATATACTGTTTATTGATCTGATTACCCAGGTGAGTTCAGTTTGTGAAAATTTATCAATGTCTGCACTTGATAATTTGTGTCCTTTTTCTGTATGTTATCATTCAATAAAGGGTATTAAAAATTAATAAAGCTTTTATATTTTCAGTCCTCACCCTGATTTACACACACACACATACTCACACAGGTACATATATACATCACAGGAACTGAAAACTGGTTGGTCAGGCATGCTGTCAACTGTGGTTCATAAAATGGGGTTATGGGGCAGGAGCAGATGCCTAGCAGTCCAAGTCATTGTCAAGAAGGCCAACGTAATGGTGACACTAGACTGAGGTGTACTACACATCTCATCGGGACCTACTTGTAAGTGGAGGTGCCTGTGATAACTAAATAATCGTGTATCATAAAAACTGGTATAAATCTTAGGAAATGAAATGTCTGGGAGGGTTCTTGTCCTCATGAGAAAACAGTATGAGAAAGGAAACATGGAAAACTGAACTTGTCAGTATATGATCTCCATTGATCCCTCATACCAGTTGGCTTTAGGCCCTAGTTTTTAAAAAAGTTAATTAAGAGGATTTCAGAACTAATGAAGAGTTTGTTGTCCTGGTTGCAATCCAAATGGAGCAATATAAAAGGTAACAGACAGACCTTATTCTTTAAAATGTCTCCCCCAGTATTGTCTGGAATAGGTCTATTGTAGATTAATTCATTTTGGTTAAGTCTTTTCATCTGTTTAAAAAAAGGGCTCATTTCTTAAAAGAATTACCAGTCATAACTAGTCAACACTCCCACTACTTATTACAAAAGTGCCAAATTTTACCTAGTCTCCAGGCAAGATAGTGGTTGTTACCACAACTATGGCTGTTTCTATAGGCATTCAACTCTTTATTTCTGCTGGTCTAGGTGGAGATAAAGCAAACACATAACATTTCCCTGCCTTCTTTTTCTCAAAATATGTGAGACCCTTTGAAATTTTCAAAAGCAACCATAAAATTAGAGAAACCATAAAATTAGAGAAATTACCAAAAAAGTTAATGATAAGTACACAAAATACTCACCTCTGATTTTTAAATGCCTAGAATTGGTGCTTTCTAATCATGGTACTGGAGACTATTTTGAGAGTCCCTTGGACAGCAAGGAGATCAAATCAGTCAATTTTAAAGAAAATCACCCCTAAATATTCATTGGAAGGACTGATGTTGAAGCTCCAATACTTTGGCCACCTAATGCTAAGAGCTGACTCATTGGAAAAGTCCCTGATGCTGGGAAGGATTGAGGGCAGGAGGAGAAGGGGATGACAGAGGATGAGATGGTTAGATAGTATCACTGACTCAATGGACTTGAGTTTGAGCAAAATCCAGGAGTTAGTGAAGGACAGGGAAGCCTGGTGTGCTGCAGTTTATGGGGTTGCAAAGAGTAGGACATGACTTGACGATTGAATAACAACAACAAAAGGATGCTTGGGTTTCTCTGTTTGTCTTGCTTCTATTCCTATAAAAAATTATATCTCAGTGAAAAGAATTTTTGAATTGGTGTCCAAAGATTTGGATGTGAAGCCTCAGTCTTAGGTTAGTGTTGTGTGAACTTGGGTGAGACCCTCAGTCGTCACAAGCCTTGGTTCCCTTCACCTGTCAATGATGAATCATGTGAGATTTAGATGAGAGAAGTTGTATGCTAATGTTCTGAACTGTGAAATGCCCTGTATCACAGCTCTCATACTGGACCAACAGCATCATGATTACTTGGAATTTGTTAGAAATTCAGTTTCTTGGCCCTGTCCCAGACCTACTGAATTGGAAACTCAGGTGGTGTAGCCCAAGAATCTGTGTTTCAATGAGCCATTCAGGTGATTTTGATACTCAGTCAAGTTTAAGTGCCACTGCACTACTCAGACACATGTCTGCTCTTAATTAGAAAACAGCTCTTGTCTCACCAGGTCTTCTCTCAGACCCTAACTAGAACACTCTGCCCTCTCAGAAAGTATGGAGAGAAAGCTTCTGCCTTTCTCCCCTGACTCCTCCCTAATCCCTCCATTGTGGGGGTGGGAGAGGAATGACCGAGTCAATGTTGAGTTGGGGCTATCAGCCCTCCTTGTGGTCTGGATCCTTGTGTGAACTGGGTCCTTGTATCTGTCTCTGGCATCTCCCTGCTCACAGCTGCCCATTGATTGCAAGTCAGGTAGGTCTGGCCTTTTAGCAAAAGGCCTAGAAATTTGGGGGCTCGTCTATGGGATGTGAGCCAGGCAGGCAGTGACTACCACTGCATCTGCTTAGTTCTACAAACCCAGGCCTACTGCAGGCATGTTCTAGATGAGGGCGTGAAGGTGTAAGTGTGAAGCTCCCCTTTGCCTTCAAGCCCAAGCCATGTCTTCCTCAGACACAGAATACCAGGAATCCTCAATTTGGACATTAAAACTGTGATACCAGATTGAATTCTTACCTTGTCCTGTGTATTTGTTCTCCATTAATTTAAACCATGGTAGGAAGAATGATTAATCAGTAACTCATCAGTTCAGTTCAGCCACTCGGTCGTGTCCAACTCTTTGAGACCCCATGGATTGCAGGATGCCAGGCTTCCCTGTCCATAACCAACTCCAGGAGTTTACTCAAACTCATGTCCATTGAGTTGGTGATGCCATCCAACCATCTCATCCTCTGTCATCCCCTTCTCCTGCCTTCAATCTTTCCCAGCATCAGGGTCTTTTCAAATGAGTCAGTTCTTAGCATCAGGTGGCCAAAGTATTGGAGCTTCAGCTTCAGCATCAGTCCTTCCAATGAATATTCAGCACTGATTTCCTATAGGATGGACTGACTGGATCTCCTTGCTGTCCAAGGGACTCTCAAGAGTCTTCTCCAATACCACAGTTCAAAAGCATCAGTTCTTCGGTGCTCAGCTTTCTTTATAGTCCAGCTCTCACATCCATATGTGACTACTGTAAGAGCCATAGCTTTGACTAGATAGACTTTAGTTGGCAAAGTAATGTCTCTGCTTTTTATTTTTTTATTTTTTCATTTATTTTTATTAGTTGGAGGCTAATTACTTTACAATATTGTGGTGGTTTTTGCCATACATTGACATGAATCAGTCATGGATTTACATGTATTCCCAATCCCGATCCCCCCTCCCACCTCCCTCCCCACCCGATCCCTCTGGGTCTTCCCAGTGCACCAGCCCCGAGCACTTGTCTGATGCATCCAACCTGGGCTGGTGATCTGTTTCACCCTTGATAATATACATGTTTCAATGCTGTTCTCTCAAAACATCCCACCTTCGCCTTCTCCCACAGAGTCCAAAAGTCTGTTCTGTGTATCTGTGTCTGTTTTTCTGTTTTGCATATAGGGTTATTGTTACCATCTTTCTAAATTCCATATACATGCGTTAGATACTGTATTGGTCTTTATCTTTCTGGCTTACTTCACTCTGTATAACGGGCTCCAGTTTCATCCATCTCGTTAGAACTGATTCAAATGAATTCTTTTTAACGGCTGAGTAATATTCCACGGTGTATATGTACCACAGCTTCCTTATCCATTCGTCTGCTGATGGGCATGTAGGTTGCTTCCATGTCCTGGCTATTATAAACAGTGCTGTGATGAACATTGGGGTGCACGTGTCTCTTTCAGATCTGGTTTCCTTGGTGTGTATGCCCAGGAGTGGGGTTGCTGGGTCATATGGCAGTTCTATTTCCAGTTTTTTAAAAATCTCCACACTGTTCTCCATAGCGGCTGTACTAGTTTGCATTCCCACCAACAGTGTAAGAGGATTCCCTTTTCTCCACACTCTCTCCAGCATTTATTGCTTGTAGACTTTTGGATAGCAGCCATCCTGACTGGCATGAGATGGTACCTCATTGTGGTTTTGATTTGCATTTCTCTGATAATGAGTGATGTTGAGCATCTTTTCATGTGTTTGTTAGCCATCTGTATGTCTTCTTTGGAGAAATGTCTGTTTATTTCTTTGGCCCAGTTACTGATTGGGTCATTTATTTTAATGTCTCTGTTTTTTAATATGTTGTCTAGGTTGGTCATAAATTTTCTTCCAAGAAGCAAGCGTCTTTTAATTTCACGGCTGCAGCCACCATCTGCAGGGATTTTGGAGCCCAAAAATATAAAATCTGTCACTGTTTCCATTGTTTCCCCATCTATTTGCCATGAAGTAATGGGACCAGATGCCATGATCTTAGTTTTCTGAATGTTGTGTTTTAAGCTAACTTTTCCACTCTCCTCTTTCACTTTCATCAAGAGGCTCTTTAGTTCTCCTTTTGTTTATGCCATAAGAGTGGTGTCATCTGCATATCTGAGGTTATTGATATTTCTCCCGGCAATTTGATTCCAGCTTGTGCTTCATCCAGTCTAGCATTTCTCATGATGTATCTGCCTATAAGTTAAACAAGCAGGGTGATAATATATAGCCTTGACATTCTCCTTTCCTGATTTGGAACCAGTCTGTATTTCCATGTTCTGTTCTAACTGTTGCTTCCTGACCTACATACAGGTTTCTCAAGAGGCAGGTCAGGTGATCTGGTATTCCCATCTATTTAAGAATTTCCTACAGTTTGTTGTGATCAACACAGTCAAAGGTTTTGGCATAGTTAATAAAGCAGATGTATATGTTTTTCTGGAACTCTCTTGCTTTTTTGATGATCTAATCATTTCAGTTCAGTCATTCAGTCATGTCTAACTCTTTGCAACCCCATGAACTGCAGCACGTCAGGCCTCCCTGTCCATCGCCAGTTCCCAGAGTTTACTCAAACTCATGTCCATTGAATTGGTGGTGGCATCCAACCATCTCATCCTCTGTCCTCCCCTTCTCCTCCGACCTTCAATCTTTCCCAGCATTAGGGCCTTTTCAAATGAGTCAGCTCTTCGCATCAGGTGACTGAAGTATTAGAGTTTCAGCTTCAGCATTAGTCCTTCCAGTGTATATTCAGGGTTGGTTTCCTTTATGATGGAATAATTGGATCTCCTTGCTGACCAAGGGATTCTGAAGAGTCTTCTCCAATACCACAGTTCAAAAGCATCAATTCTTCGGTGCTCAGCTTTCTTCTTAGTCCAACTGTCACATCCATACATGACTACTGGAAGAACAGTAGCCTTGACTAGACAAACATTTGTTGGCAAGGTAATTTGTCTGCTTTTTAATATACTGTCTGGGTTGATCATAACTTTCCTTCCAAGGAGTAAGCGTCTTTTAATTTCATGGCTGCAGTCACCATCTGCAGTGATTTTGAAGACCCCCAAAATAAAGTCATCTGCTGTTTCCACTGTTTCCCTATCCATTTGCCATGAAGTGATGGGACTGGATCCCATGATCTAAGTTTTCTGAATGTTGAGCTTTAAGCCAACATTTTCATTCTCCTCTTTCACTTTCACAAGAGGCTCTTTAGTTCTTCATTTTCTGTCATAGGGTGGTGTCATCTGGTTCCTCTGCCTTTCTAAATCCAGTTTGAACATCTGGAAGTTCATGGTTCACGTACTGTTGAAGCCTGGCTTAGAGAATTTGGAGCATTACTTTTCTAGTGTGTGAGATAAATGCAATTGTGCAGTAGTTTGAGCATTCTTTGGCACTGCCTTTCTGTGGGATTGGAATGAAAACTGACCTTTTCCAGTCCTGTAGCCACTGTTGAGTTTTCCAAATTTGCTGGTGTATTGAGTGCAGCACTTTCACACCATCATCTATTAGGATTTGAACTATCTCAACTGGAATTTCATCACCTCCACTAGCTTTGTTCATAGTGATGCTTCCTAAGGCCCACTTGACTTCACATTCCAGGATATCTGTCTCTAGGTGAATGATCACACCATCATGATTATCTCAGTCATGAAGAACTTTTTTGTATAGTTCTTCTGTGTATTCTTGCCACCTCTTAATATCTTCTGCTTTTGTTAGGTCCATACGATTTCTGTCCTTTATTATGCCCATCTTTGCATGGAAATTTCCCTTGGTATCTTAAATTTTCTTGAAGAAATCTCTAGTCTTTCCCAGTCTATTGTTTTCCTCTAGGTCTATGCACTGATTACTGAGGAATGTTTTCTTATCTCTGCTTGCTATTCTTTGGAACTCTGTATTCAAATGGGTATATTGTTCTTTTTCTCCTTTGTCTTTTGCTTCTCTTCTATTACAGCAATTTGTAAGGCCTCCTCTGACACCATTTTGCCTTTTTGTGTTTCTTTTTCTTGTTTATGGTCTTGATCACTGCCTCCTCTACAATGTCATGTACTTCTGTCCATAGTTCCTCAGGTAATCTGTCTATCAGGTATAATCCCTTGAATCTATTTGTCACTTTTACTGCTTAATCATAAGGGATTTGATTTAGGTCATACACGAATGGTCTAGTGGTTTTCCATACATACTTCAATTTAAGTCTGAATTTGACAATAAGGAGTTCATGATCTGAGCCATAGTCACCTCCCAGTCTTAATTTTGCTGACTGTATAGAGCTTTTTCATGTTTGGCTGCAAAGAATATAATCAATCTGATTTTGGTATTGACTATCTGGTCATCTCCATATGTAGAGTCTTCTCTTGTGCTGTTGGAAGAGGCTGTTTGCTATGACTTGTACATTCTCTTGCAAAACTCTATTAGCCTTTGCCCTGCTTCGTTCTGTACTCCAAGACCAAATTTGCCTGTTACTTCAGGTATTTCTTGACTTCCTACTTCTGTATTCCAGTCCCCTATAATGAAAAGGACATCTTTTAGGGCTGGTGGTTCTAGAAGGTCTTGTAGGTCTTCACAGACCATTGAATGTGAGCTTCTTCAGCATTATTGGTTGGTACATACTGGTTGGGTTTACTGTGATATTGAGTGGTTTGCCTTGGAAACGAGCAGAGATCATTCTGTCTTTTATGAGATTGCATCCAAGTACTGCATTTCAGACTCTTTTGTTGACTATGATGGCTACTCCATTTCTTTTAAGGGATTCTTGCCCACACTAGTAGATATAGTGGTCATCTGAGTTAAATTCACGCATTCCAGTCCATTTTAGCTAGCTGATTCCTAAAATGCCGACGTTCACTCTTGCCATCTCGTTTGATCACTTCCAATTTGCCTTGATTCATGGACCTAACATTCCAAGTTCCCATGCAATATTGGCCTTTACAGCATTGGACCTTGCTTCCATCACCAGTCACATCCACTACTGGGTTTTGTTTTTTGCTTTGTCTCCTTCTCTTCATTCTTTCTGGAGTTATTTCTCCACTGATCTCCAGTAGCATATTGGGCACCTACCAACCTGGGAAATTCATCTTTCAGTGTTCTCTTTTTGCCTTTTCATACTGTTCATGGTGTTCTCAAGTCAAGAATACTGAAGTGGTTTGCCTTTCCCTTCTCCAGTGGACCATGTTTTGTCAGAAGTCTCCACCATGATCTGTCTGTCTTAGGTGCCCTACAAGGCCTGGCTCAAAGTTTCATTGAGTTAGACAAGGTTGTAGTCCATGTGGAGGAGAAGGCAAAGGTGCCGCACTGCAACACTCTTGCCTGGAAAATCCTGTGGACGAAAGAGCCTGGTGGACTGCAGTCCATGGAGTCACTAAGAGTCGGACATGACTGAGTGACTTCACTTTCACTTTTCACTTTGATCAGATTGGCTAGTTTTATGTGATTGTGGTTTTCAGTCTGTCTGCCCTCTGATGGAGAAGGATAAGAGGCTTATGGAAGCTTCCTGATGCAGGAGACTGACTGAGGGGGAAACTGGGTCTTGTTCTGATGGGCGGGGCCATGCTCAGTAAATCTTTAATCCAGTTCTCTGTTTGAAGGGTAGGGCTGTTTTCCCTCCCTGTTATTTGACCAGAGGCCAAACTATGGTGGAGGTAATGAAGATAATGGAGACCTCCTTCAAAAGTTCCCATGCAGTGCCTCCAACCCTGCAGCAGGCCACTGCGGACTCACGCCTCTGCCAGAGACTCCTGGACACTCATGGGCAGGTCTGGATCAGTTTCTTGTGGAGTCACTGCTCCTTTCTCCTAGGTCCTAGTGCACACAATGCTCTGTTTGTGCCCTCCAAGAGTCTGTTTACCCAGTCCTGTGTAAGTTCTGGGGGCTCTATGGTGGGGTTAATGGCGACCTCCTCCCAGAGGGCTTATACCATACCCAGGTCTGCTGCACCCAGAGGCCTTGCCCTTGCGGCAGTCCACTGTTGTTTTGTACCTCCTCAGAGGACACTTAAACACAGTTCTGCCTCTGTCTCTGTGGGGTCTCTGATTCCTGGAGTACACAAGGCATGTTTGAGCCCTCTGAGTGTCTCTGGTGGGTATGGATTTGATTCTAAATGCAATTTCACCCCTCCTACCTATTTCAGCACTTCATACCACAGACTTTATCTCCTACTGTAAGGACTAACTTTGACATTGGCTCTGACAGGGGGCACTATCTTCCCTGAGAACCTATTCAGAGCTCAGTCCAATCTTAGGTGTTCTCACTTTGTTCCATTTTCTAGTCTGCTGGACAAAAAAAAAAAAAAAAAAAAAGAATTGTCTTGCAGTCTGGGAAAGATTAAAACACAAGTCCACAAAATATTCTTCAAGATTACTGAAGCCCCTTTATAGTTCCAGTTCTTCAGTCTGCCTACATTTTTAAAATCTTCATTTTTGTTCCTAGTCCTTACTTTTGTAAGTTTCTGCCATCAAAAAGTGTTTCCTTTAGATGTATAACAAATGATCACAAAGCTTAATGGCTTAAAACAGCAGTAGAATTTTTTACTTACAAAATTATACTTTGGACAGGACATGATGGAGGGAGGCCACGTCTTTTCCATGTGGCTTTAGGTGAGTGGTTTGATGAGGGCTGGGAGATCTGTTGGCAGAATAATTCTTTCACATGGTTGACAAGTTGGTTCTGGCTTTTAACTGGAAGCTCAGGCTGGAGATGTGGGCCACAGACTTCTGTTTCTCTCTTTTGTTTTCTTGAACTGCTTCAATTTCATCACAGTGTGGTGTCTAGATTTCAAGAGTGAGCATTTTAAGAGGACAGATATTTTTCAGTACATGACATTTCAGACCTGTCTTTGAAAATCATGTGACATCACTTTCATCATACTCTGTTGGTCAAGACACTTACAAAAGCTACCCAGACATGAGGGGAGTGTACATGTACTATAACTCTTGATGGAAAGTGGCAGGGTCTTAGAAATGCCTTTGGGATGAGAGATATTATCAGTTTTATCTTTAGAAAATACAATCTGCCACTGAATTCTCTCCGAGCACTTTTAATATAATTTCATTAAAATACAGATATTCCTGGGAAGGTAAAATGATCAATTATTATCAGTATTTAATATCCTTTTGAGAATGTATTCATTAGGCAGCCAGCTAAAATGAGAAAAGGATACACTGATTGAAAGTAACGACAATAGCTTCCAGGTATTAGTACTTACCGTGTACCAAGCTTTGTGGTACATTTTACATGTGTCATTTTACTCTGTGCTTGTAACAGACCTATGAGATAATTATTATTATTTCCATCTGATGGTTGAGAATCCCAGGCTAGGAGAAGTTTGAGGAACTTGTCTGAGGCCACACAGTTTGGAAGTGGTGGATCTGTGATTCCCATGCAAGCAGCCTGGTTTCAACTCATTCACCTGATATTGAGTCCTCTCTCTCTCTACCTACCTAGTAAAACATAAAAAATCTTTTTCATCATACAGTGATCAAAACAGGGGAATTGGCATTGGCTCAATATTAACTCAACTACAGATATTTTTGGATTTCAACTTATTTTTCCAATAGTGTCTCTTCTATGTTTCAGGATCTAATCGCAGATCTCACACGGCATCCAGTTGTTATATCCCCTCCATTCCCCCTTCTGTGACAGTTCTTCAGTCTCCCTTTGTCTTTCTAACGACTGAAATTTCAGTCCTTAGTACATGGAGCTTCTCTTTCATTTTCCATTGAGAAAGAGCCTGGTTGGACAGGAAGGAGGCCACTGTATGTAGTCTGGAGACTTGGCCCAGCCTGCTAGCATCCTCACTTACTACCATGAAAAGGATCTCTCCAGCTTTATCTGCTTTTATGAAATGGTGATGTTTGCCCATGAACAGAAGGCTATGAGCACAGTGCTGTAAAAATAGTGCTGAGCATTTCCTATTCTGTTAATACTCAATATGTGAAAGCTGGTTTTTATAGTATGAAAATGAAAAGCATAGAATTTTAGATCTGAAGAGTTCTGTCTCCCATTTTCAGCTCTGCCACTCACTAGCTGGGTGACTTTGAGTAAGTTGTGAAGCTCACAACATCAATTTCTGGAAAATGTTGCAAAACATCCTTAGTGGGTAGGATATGGTAGCAGTAATGTATAGATTGTCCTTGGCTTATAATAGAGGACCTGGACCAGTAACCTTTGTTTGTTTATTGTCGATAACATCTTTAACTAGTTAATTCTTTTTTAATTAATTTGTTTTAATTGGAGAATAAGAAAATAATTACTTTACAGTATTGTGATGGCTTTTGCCATCTATCTTGGCCTCTTTCCAGGCAAAACCCTCCTTTTACATGGGTTCTCAGCTCTTGAACTGGATTCTTGAGAAGAAATGAAAGACTCAAAGGAAATCTATGGATTTCCATGGTACAAGGATAGAACAACAATGAGGTTTTTTTTTTTTTTTAATGGCAGAACCAATGGCATCAGAGTAAGAAGGAAACTTTCTTATGTTTGTCTCCAAACTTTCTTATGTTTGTCTCTCAGTGATTGTCTCCAAACTCTCAAAATGTTTGCAAACTTCTGTTCTCTCTGTGGATACACAGGTCTTGGTATGTTTCTAAAGGAAGTATTAACACAGAATGTAGGTAGTTTGAAAATGGCTACTTGCTGAATGTTTAGGTTTTATGACAACAGTTGGACTGGGATGAATTTCTTTCGAGTCATATATATACTTGTTGGTGCCACTTCAAAGTAGAAGAGAAATCCTGATTTAAAATAAAGCAAAAGTGTTATGATAACACCTTCAATGGACTGGAGTCTGGGTTGAGGTTTTCTCCTGTGAGAGTATGAGGGTACAGATGTGCAAACTGATGTATCTTTCATATAAATGTGTATGAAAATGAACCATGGTGTTCATATTTCTGTAGAGTAAGTGCAAGTCATAAAGAAAGAGGAGACTTGAGTCCCAGATCCTCTTCTGCCATTTACTAGTAATATGACACTAGAAAGGCAATGATACCTGTCTTGACTTGCTTGTCTTATCTAGAAATTGGTGAGAACAATTCCTAGGTTCTTAAATGCTATATATATGTCATGTGTAATCTTCAGGTGACTGCAGCCAACAGAAACACATAATGGGTACTTCCAAAGCATTGATGAGCTCAGTAGAATTTAGACTAGTCCATGCTTGGAGTGATTGCTCTTGAGCACACCTTGAGGTTTTCATTATAAGCTAAAGGCATTGAGTATTAGTGGCTGCAAGGGTTGCTCTTCTTCCAGACATCTGTATATCTTGATCTGCATGTCTGCGCCTATATATGTACAATGAGCATTCTACCACCACTGCCAAGTCCACATTCTGCAATACCAATTATCTGTCTCAAAGACACACCCTTTTGATTAGATTGAAAGCCTAATGTACTTCATTTTGTACATCCAGAAGCCAAGCACTCCCCAGAAAAATGCAAATAATGGAATATAAAGTTTCTACTACAGTTACATTTAACACAATGAGCAAAAGTACTTTACTTAGTCAAGTGAAAATCTGTATTTTTTTTCTCTCCTTAAAGCAATTACAGCTACTAAACATCTCAAGGGAGTTTTCTCCTCAAACTAGAGTTCAAATCTTTAAGACTTACAAGATTAAAAGTAGGTTTCACAAAGAGAATTCTTAGAGGAATGTTACTTCATTCATGACAACTCACAGTAAGGCAAATATTATTATACGGACCCTTTTCCTGCATCTTCTTAGGTGGTGGAATTTTGTCCATCTTTCCTACTGATGGAGGTTTGCAGCTTCAAATAAAAGAATCCTACTCTAATTAAAATGAATTACAACAAAGTCATCAGCAGACATTTCAAATGATATTTCACTGCCTTTTAAAATCTGTTTCAATGTATTCATTTCCTAGGGCTGCTAACAGGGTACCAGAAATTGAGTGGCTTAAAGCAATAGAAATTTATTCTTTTGTAGCTCTGGCCCTAGGAGTTCAAAATCAAGATGTCAGCAGGGCCATGATCCCACTGAAATCCAAAGGGGAGAATCCTTTGTTTCTTCTCAGTTTGTAATAGTTTCCAGCAATCCTTGGTGTTCCTTCCTTACAGAATTAGTCTCGTCTCTCTCATCACATGGCCTTCTCCTTTTGTGTGTCTCTTTTTTTTCAAGGACACAAGCTATATTGGATTAAGGGTCAATGTTACTCCAGTCTGACCTCTTCTTAACTACATCTGCAAAGATACTATTCCCAAATAAGGTCACATTCTTAGGTACTAAAGGATTTCAACATAACTTTTTCAGGCACATTACATTAAGATACAAGAAAACCTACTTAATAGGTCTTTGCAAGGAGTGAGAAGAGTTCCAATTCCAAAGAAAGGCAATGCCAAAGAATGCTCAAACTACCGCACAATTGCACTCATCTCATACGCTAGTCAAGTAATACTCAAAATTCTCCAAGCCAGGCTTCAGCAATACATGAATCGTGAACTTCTAGATTTTCAAGCTGGTTTTAAAAAAGGCAGAGGGACCAGAGATCAAATTGCCAACATCCACTGGATCATCAAAAAAGCAAGAGAGTTCCAGAAAAACATCTATTTCTGCTTTATTGACGATGCCAAAACCTTTGACTGTGTGGATCACAATAAACTGTGGAAAATTCTGAAGGAGATGGGAATAGCAGACCACCTGACCTGCCTCTTAAGAAACCTGTATGCAGGTCAGGAAACAACAGTTAGAACTGGACATAGAACAACAGATTGGTTCCAAATAGGAAAAGGAGTATGTCAAGGCCGTATCTTGTCACCCTGCTTATTTAACTTTTATGCAGAGTACATCATGAGAGACACTGGCCTGGAGGAAGCACAAGCTGGAATCAAGATTGCCAGGAGAAATATCAATAACCTCAGATATGCAGATGATACCACCCTTATGGCAGAAAGTGAAGAACAAAAGAGCCTCTTAATGAAGTGAAAGAGGAGAGTGAAAAAATTGGCTTAAAGCTCAGCGTTCAGAAAACTAAGATCATGGCACCTGGTCCCATCACTTCATGGCAAATAGATGGGGAAACAGTGGAAATAGTGGCTGACTTTAATTTTTTTTTTTGGGGGGGGGGCTCCAAAATCACTGCAGATGGTGATTGCAGCCATAAAATTAAAAGATGCTTACTCCGTGGAAGGTAAGTTATGACCAACCTAGACAGCATATTAAAAAGCAGAGACATTACTTTGTCAACAAAGGTTCATCTAGTCAAGACTATTGTTTTTCCAGTAGTCATGTATGGATGTGAGAGTTGGACTATAAAGAAAGCTGAGCACAGAAGAATTGATGCTTTTGAACTGTGGTGTTGGAGAAGACTCTTTGAGAGTCCCTTGGACTGCAAGGAGGTCCAACCAGTCCATCCTGAAGGAGATCAGTCCTGGGTGTTCATTGGAAGGACTGAGGTTGAAGCCGAAACTACAATAGTTTGGCCACCTCATGCGAAGAGCTGACTCATTTGAAAAGACCCTGATGTTGGGAAAGATTGAGGGCAGTAGGAGAAGGGGATGGCAGAGGATGGAATGGTTGGATGGCATCACCGACTCAATGGACATGGGTTTGGGCAGACTCCGGCAGTTGGTGATGGACAGGGAGGCCTGGTGTGCTGCGGTTCATGGGGTCGCAAAGAGTCGGACATGATTGAGCGACTGAATTGAACCGAAGGAGTCAGGGAAGGTGGGTATAGGCAACCAACATATGTCATATGATGATCATAAATCATAAAGTTTATATTGATACTTTAAAGTAATTTTAAAGTTAAACTATTTGTCTAACTTTATCCAGGGCATCATGTGCTTTCCCACAGCATACTTTTATGATCATTTAAATATGACTTGAAAATTCTAGTGATGGTTGGGTTGTTGAGAAGTGGTCATTTCATGAATCTTACAATTCCACTGTTGAACTTTCCAGGTTGAGAAGATTGTTTTCCATTTTTTTTTTTTTTTCGAGAATGATGTTTTGTTTTTAAATTTTTATTTATATATTTTTAATTGGAGGATACTTGCTTTACAATGTTGTATTGGTTTCTGCCATACATCAACATGATTTAGCCACAGGCATACAAATGTCGCCTCCCTCTTGAGCCTTTCTCTCCCTTCCCACTCCGTCTACCCCACTAGAAAGTCACAGAGCACCAGATTTGAGGTCCCTATGTCATATAGCAAATTCCCACTGGCTATTTTACATATGTTTTCTTTCTTGAGCAAAAATCTGCCTCTAGGTTTTCCAGCCACTGTCAGGAATCTTGCTATCTAGACTGACCCAGTCAGGGCCTGGAGGTTTCACTCCACCTTCTTGTGACAATCTTCCTACTAATATTTGATGAAAATTAGGAGTGCTATATTATATGCTTTTAGTTTCTTGTCTTCAGTCCACACTTCAGCTGCTGTGGAACTTAGTGTCCAAGATCATTCTAGACTAGCTCCTGTGAGTATCACCCTAAACATAGATTAGCCAACTTGTTCAGAAGTACATAAAGAAATGGGTTCAGCATAAGCAATGAACCCCTTCTCTCTATCACCCTACTTTCCTTTTCACAATCATATGGCATCCTCATTTTCATGGTCATCTGCAGCATTGGACTATGTAACCACCTCTTCTTAAACTGTTTTCTCCTTTGCCTTGCATTATAATTGATTATTCTGGTTCTTCTGTTTATCTCTTGGACTGCCTTTAAGTTACTTCCTTTCTTCCTTCATTGGTTTCTCTTTCTCCTTCAATTAGAAGTCAAGTGTATGATCTGATCTACCTACACAACTCCAGCTAGCCCCACTGTGCTGTAGTGAATTATTTGTTCATAGTATCTCATCCCCTGCCATGCTTCCCACAACATTGACTCCAGGCTTGGCCATATGACTTGCTTTGGCCAATGGGATGTGAGTAGATATCATTAATATAAATGCCATGACTGAGCATAGGCTTTAGATGTGTTTTTGTGGTTGACTCTTACCCTCTTACTCTGACTTTTCCACCTTGAGAACAGTATGTACCAAATTCACACATAGCCTAGAACAGAGCAACAGAACCACAGAGCTGCAACTGAATTACAGGTGAAAGGTGAACAGCAAGAGGCTTCCGTTGCTACAAGCTACTGAGACTTGGGGGATCTTTGTTATGCAGCATAATCTCTTGACATATGACAAACACAATTACTCTAAAATCTACCATTTTATAGTAGTTTCTTCCCAGTACCACATAGCCCATATTTCAAACTGCTTTGCTGGCATTTCAAACCTAGTCTGAATAAAAATTAGCTCATTGGGGTTTTTTCTTTCCTTTTGTTTTCTCTTAAAGAATTTCCTCCTTCTGACTTCCTTATTTCTATAAATATGACATGGATTCTTATAATAACTTGGACTTCAAACCTTGGAATCAGCTTCCAACCTCTCTCTTTCTCACCGCTTCCACATTTAGTTAATCACCAAGACTGTTGAATTTTTTTCCTTTATTTCAATAAATGTTTTTTTAAAACTTGCTATAGATCTAACAAGACCTTCTTTTTGTAGGATTTACAGTGGGACAAATCACAGCCCCTGCCCTGAAGAAGTCTTCAGTCTGAGCTGGGAGTAGGATCATAAAGATGACTTCAGCCCTATACAATTCATGCTGTGATAAAATTATCTTGGAGGTGGAGGGGAGAGGTACTTTGCAGCCCAACCTGGGCATTCTCGGAAGGCTGCCTGAGGGAAATGATGCCCAAACTGACATCTCAGGAATGAGTAAACAGGTTTAGGGAAAGGGGGATGGGATCAGCTAACAGACATGATTTAGTGTGGTAGATCTGGATAGCTACATATGCTTCAATAACATCTGGGCTTAAATTGTGAAGTTAGGAGTGGTAGGTGAAGAAATAGGAAAGTTAAGGTCTAGGCCATGGGAAAGTTTGTACTTCATGGATGTATTCAGCTTATTGTTTACCCTTCAGAATTTGGGATGAGGCATGACTAGATGCCTCTTGGTAGGGAGGATGGATTTTTAACTAAAACATAAAATATTAGACAGCACCTATTACATTCCAGATGCCATTCTAAGTGCTACACAAACATTAGCTCATTTAATTTCCTAACAGCTTCTGTAGATAGGCTACTATGATTTACAATTTTACATATGAAGCAAGAGAGGCAGAAATGAATGAAGAAACTTGCTACTGGCCATATAGCTAAGAATGTTGAACCACTATACTATTTGTTATGGCAGATGTGGAGACAACAAAGAGAAGCTGATTGCAAATGTTAGATGGGCTAGGTACACTTGAGTTGTCATAAGGATTAGGTTTAGGAAATTTGTATGTGGATAGATTAAGAGAACCTGAGGTTGATTGGATAAAGGAGAGCTCAGCAGAGGAAGGAGTCAAGCTTAACTTGGAAATTTCTAACTGCCAGCACTGTAAGTGGTGTCCATGAGATGTGGACAATATGGGGAGGAATAGGTTTATGAGAAAGACAAATTTGGGCTATGTTGAGTAGAGGAAACCGATGACAGTAGATTGAGAATTGACCTAGAAGCAAGAAGGTGGAGAATGCAGAGAAGGCAAGCTCCCATTATCACCATGGTAGTTCAGGTAGTTGTACCTGAAATGCTTGGCTGTATCCTCCTAAAGAACTTGTTTAGTCACTGCCCCTCCCTACTCCAACAAAGTCTGCACTCTCCATCAGAGTAATCTTCTGCATGTGCATTTTGATTACATCTTTCTCCACTTCACACCTTTCCAAGGCTTCTCATTACTCACCCAAAGCCTTTATCTTACCAGTCTGACTTCAAAGTTCCCCCAAATCAACCTCCTCTTACATTTGTAATGTTTTTCCATTGCTCCATGTAAAGCCCATCTTCTAACTTCTTATTCCCAGATGTTCCTTTTTGTTCCATGGTTTTGTGCCTTTGTGTATGGTATCTCCCTCTCCCAATGTCTGACTAATAAAACCTGCTTTATTTCAAGACTTATACAAGATTCCCTTCCTTCATTGCCCTTCCCTAATTGCACCATTTGTGCATGTGTGCAAGCTAAGTAGCTTCAATAGTATCTTACTCTTTGTGACCCTATGGCCTGTAGCCCACCAGGCAACTCTGTCCATGGGATTGCCCAGTCAATAATACTGGAGTGGGTTGCCATGACCTCCTCCAGATGATCTTTTCAACTCAGGGGTCAAACCCACATCTCTTTGTCTCCTGTTTTGGCCTGCAGGTTCTTTACCACTAGTACCACCTGGGAAGCCCTGGGCTACAAGTGCATGGAGTTGCAAAGAGTTGGACTGAGAGACTAACACATACCTTTATTATCTTAATCATGACATGAGAGGGAATGGGGGGTGGAGGGAATCATACCTTTTGAGCATACTCTCCAAAACTTCCACAAAATTAAAAGTAAGATGTTAACATGATAGTTGTTCAGCTAATGGAGAAAAGATGTTAGAAAAGGCAATGTGATAATAGATGTAAGAAGGAATAAGAAAGGACATTAACTTCCACTCAAGTTTTTTAGCTTGGATGCTTGTAGCCATATCACTCACATGTTTCTTCCTTTCTACAAAATCATGGACATATTTTGGTAACACAGTCACTGGAAGCTAAAATGCACATTGCTTGAAATGTTGCAAACATGTTTTTTATTCTTTTTGCCTGAATATTTCAGTTTTCAAATGGGCATGACTGGTCTCCCAGAACTAAATCAGAGATTTGCATTTGGACTGTGAGTTTACTGTAGGATCTAGTAAAGGAAGACTTCAAAAAAAGATGTTTTATTAATTTTCACCCTATGAATAACACTCACTCCTAAAATACCAGGCATATTTCTTGGGATCAGAATTTTATGTGAGAAGAAAATAGTATACCTAATGAGATCATTGTCTATCAGTTATACATTTGAAAGAACTTGTTAGGCAGGAGAAGGGTGAATGAAATCCATTAAAAAGTAATGCATTATTTATTTTTATCCCAGGCAAATCATTCCTGGGGAAATTTTGTGTGTGTTTGTGTGTGTGTGTTTGTGTGTGTGTGTGTATGTGTGTGTGAGAGAGAGAGAGAGAGAGAGATTCAGGTGCAGTTTCCTACACAGCATTCATGCCTTGTCTATAGAAGAGCTAAAGAAATGTCCTTCTCTACATCTGTATTTAAATGAGACACTAGCTAAAACTGGATACCTCATCCTAAGCCTCAGCTCACACTTAATGAAAAAACCAGTATGAATTATTTACTGAATGTCATACTTCAGGTTTTAAATTCAATATATTGTGATACATATGCTACATAATTTAAGAGGTGGACAAATTACAGTATGGCACCTGCCCATGCTTCTCTATTCGGTCATTTCTGCTGCCTGGGTTATAGTCTCCCTCCCCTCAATAATTTATCAGAGGCCCTCTAATTCTATCCTTAAAAATAAGCCAGCAACCAAAAACCTACAAGGGGAAGCAATCCATTTAACTTGGGACAATTCTCATAAGTTGAATGATTCAACAGACCAATTCGAAGCTTCCATAAGTCATTGAAATGCTGTAAGTAGAGGGATCAAATGTGAGAACAGAAAGTTTCCCCGACAAGCTTTACTCTTTTTTTTTTTTTTTTTTGCTGTCTTTTGGTCACTGCTTTTTGGTGAGTTAGATTTTTTCAATTGCACTTAAACCCCAGTTTGTTCCTCTCTTGTGGGCCAGAATCCATTTTTCCTGTCTTGCCTGCTACATTGCTTTTTCTCTTTCCTCTGTTTTCTTTCCCATTAGTAATTATTTATTAGTCTCTGAGGTGCAGCCCAGGATTTTTCACGGTATTTCTCGCACTTCCTCTGGCCCATTTGGTCACTGCTGAATGTTCAGAGGGGAAAGTAGGCTTTGACATGTCCATTACATGAATCTGGAGCAGTACATTGGAAAAGCTATGCAATTACTGGTTCCCTGGCATGGTTTCTTCCCAATTCTTTGGCCCAAGAGGGACTGACTGGCTATGGAAGAAGCATGGTTCAATGCTTAGAAGGCAGAGTGGTAGAGGAGTCAGAGCCCTGGCCCTGGCTGCTGGCTCCCCCACCAACTCCAAGTCTGAAAGCAATGTGCCCCAAAGGAAATGTCTTTATGTTGTCCTTTCTCTCTGCCTGAAGTCAAAGTAAGAAACCTATTGGTCACTGACACTCTTAATGGGCATAAATAAATGTAAAACAGGGATCAGTTCATTAAGCTTGCAAGAAACGAAAACTGGTATTTTTTATGGTGCTTTGACAACTTGAGTTGTGAGTATTATTCCTTGAAGAAGATTATTTTCTCAAGTGAGCATAGACGTTGAGATAGTATCAACAGAAACAATTTATATTTATACTTCCTAGGGTTTTCCTGGTGGCTCAAATGGTAAAGAATCTTCCTGCAACGCAGGAGACCCAGGTTCGATTCCTGGGTCAGGAATATCTTCTGGAGAAGGAAATGGCAACCCACTCCCCTGTTCTTGTCTGGGAAATCCCATGGACAGAGGAGTCTTGCAGGCTACAGCTCATGGGGTTGCAAACAGCTGGACATGACTGAGCAACTAACAGTTTCGGTTTCCTTTCCTATCTATAATCATCTTGCCTATTTTTAGAGTAGTGCTTCTAGAATTTTAATCGGCATGCAAATTGCTTGAGGATCTTATTAATATGCTGATTTTGATTCAGTAGGTCAGAGCTGGGGCCCAAGATCCTGCACTGACTACAAGTTTCAAGGCGATGCTGATGCTGCCGGTCTTAGATCAACTTAGAGCAACCTGATTCCAGAACTCTCCAATCCCAGTTGTTTCCTTCCCCATCACATCCAGGCTATCTTCTCTGGCCAGGGCTTCTCTTCTCTCCACTCTCCATCCAGGCTCAACAATGCTATGCCCTGTTGGCTCAAACCCTCTGTTCTATGTCATCATGTTGGGTAGAATTTCATGGCTCCAAAACTTCTTTTTCAACCTTGCTCATCCCTTTTTGAAGTTCAAGCCACATGACTGCTTCATCACCTCCCTGCCCTTGTCATTTGCGATCTGATACATCCCATTATTTGGTGAAGGTTGGCACTTGAAGTATAACCATGATATCCAGCCTATCTTCTGGTATAAGTCTACAACATTCATATAGCCAGCCCACCTGCCTTTCCAGTCCCTTACTTATTTTTTTTTTTAAATATAAATGAACTTACTTCCAGTTTACTGCAGCTACCCATTCCAAGAGCCATGCCCCAGACTTAGCTGCTACTCAGAATGATGTATCAGAGAACTTAAACCCTGATATCTTACTCCCTGAACCCCTGTCCTTCCAGATCCCTCTGCTCTCCCAGCAGTGATCATGGATCTTTTGACTCCCCCATACTTGACATCCCCAGTGTTCTCTGATCTCTTGCCCTTGTGTATATAGCCTGGGTCTTCTGTATGATCATTCCAACTCTTCTCTCACAAGCACTCAAATTCCTTGTGTTCCTATTTTTTTCATATTACATATGGAATAATATTATCATTTGCCTTTATTTTTCCTAACCCTGGGAAACTGAACATGCCTGGAGAAAATCACCCAACTGTGCCAGTTAATGCCACTACAACTGGGCTCTTGCACAACTAGACAATATGTTCATTCACAGTTGCTCAGTTTTCTAAGCACTCTTCTGGACTTTCACCCCCTCCTCAAATCTCCAGTTCAGTTCATGCCCACACTCCCAATCTCAATGAATAGCCTTCTTTCTATTATATTAAAATTAGAGAAGCTCTCCTAGGTGAAGTCCTTCTATCTTCCACCACCTATGAGCTTATCTTTACCCACACCCATCTTTATTTCCTTCTTCCTCTGCATCTCAGGTGATGAAGTATCTCTCTTCCCAAGGCCAGATCCAACCACCTCAGCACTGATCACTTGTGCCTCACTCTATTTCTTACAGCAGCTGATGCCACCAGTTTCTTCATCTTCAAACTCTGCTTCCCTCCCAACTCCTTTCCCCACACCTGCAACAGATTATAAGCAATTATATAATATTTTAGTCTCATCTTCCACAATTCCCTGTGTGTATGTGGAATTCTGGTGATTTCCACTCTTCTCATACACAGTGGTATTTCATGCCTTGGGATTTGTACTGAAGCTGTCCTTTTAACTGGATTATTCTTCTTCTATTTTGTAGCTTGGAGAACTTCTATGCATCTTACAAGACTGAAATTGGGTGTTACCTCCAACCAGGTTTTCATGACTCCTCCAATCTGAGTTATTGACCTTGTTTCCAGGTTGCCACCCACACTTTAAGGTTGCCATAGCAAACTTATTTTTCTCCCCATATTTTATTATAATTATATATGCTGTCTCCCTTGTAGACTAGGTGTTCTTTGAGGGCAAGAGCTTTTGCTTTACTCATTTTTGTATTCTGAGTGACTGGAACAGTTTCTGAAGTAATGTGGATGAGAAATACTAATTAAAGAAATGAATTAATGAATAGAAATTTTTCACAAAGTGAACACTTTGCATACATGTCACCTTGGTTCCAACTGGCTTCAATTCACAGACTTTTTTGGGGGATATATATTTTTTATCATAAGACTACTTTTAAAACTCACTCTAATAATAATAATAATATAATCTTGACATTACAATAGTTTATTTCTGTAAATTAATCTATTTATTTTAATTGGAGACTAATTACTTTACAATATTGTAGTGGTTTTTGCCATACATTCACACGAATCAGACATGGGTGAATATGTGTCCCCCATTCTGAACCCCCCTCCCACCTCCCTCCCCATCCCATCCCTCAGGGTTGTCCCTGAGAGAGAGCCTGAGTGCCCTGTCTCATGCATTGAACCTGGAAGGGTGATCTATTTCACATATGGTAATATACATGTTTCAATGCTATTCTCTCAAATCATACCACCCTCACCTTCTCCCACAGAGTCCAAAAGTCTGTTCTCTACATCTGTGTCTCTTTTGCTGTCTCGCATATAAGGTCATCGTTACCATCTTTCTAAATTCCCTATATATGTGTTAATATACTGTAATGGTGTTTTTCTTCCTGACCTACTTCACTCTGAATAATAAGCTCCACTTTCATCCACCTCATTAGAACTGATTCAAATGCATTGTTTTTAATAGCTGAGTAATATTCCATTGTGTATATGTACGACAGTTTTCTTATCCATTCATCTGCCAATGGACATCTTGGTTGCTTCCATGTCCTAGCTGCTATAAACAGTGCTGTGATGAACATTGGGGTACATGTGTCTCTTTCAATTTTGGTTTCCTCAGTGTGTATGCCCAGGAGTGGGATTGCTGGGTCATATTATGGTAGTTCTGTATCCAGTTATTTAAGGAATCTCCACACTGTTCTCCATAGTGGTTGTACTAGTTTGCATTCCCACCAACAGTGTAAGAGCGGTCCCTTTTCCCCACATCCTCTCCAGCATTTATTGCTTGTAGACTTTTGGATAGCAGCCATCCTGACTGGCATGTAATGGTACCTCATTGTGGTTTTGATTTGCATTTCTCTGATAATGAGTGATGTTGAGCATCTTTTCATGTGTTTGTTAGCCATCTGTATGTCTTCTTTGGAGAAATGTCTGTTTAGTTCTTTGGCCCATGTTTTGATTGGGTCATTTATTTTTCTGGAACTGAGCTGCATGAGCTGCTTGTATATTTTTGAGATTAATTAATTGTTAGTTGCTTCATTTGTTATTATTTCCTTCCATTCTGAAGGCTGTCTTTTCACCTTGCTGATGGTTTCCTTCATTGTGCAAAAGTTTTTAAGTTTAATTAGATCCCATTTGTTTATTTTTGCTTTTATTTCCATTACTCTGAGAGGTGGGTCATAAAGGATCCTGCTGCGATTTATATGAGAGAGTGTTTTGCCTATGTTTTCCTCTAGGAGTTTTATAGTTTCTGGTTTTACATTTAGATCTTTAACCCACTTTGAGTTTATTTTTGTGTATGGTGTTAGAAGGTATTCTAGTTTCATTCTTTTACAGGTGGTTGACCAATTTTCCCAGAACCACTTGTTAAAGAGATTGTCTTTTCTCCATTGTATATTCTTGCATCCTTTGTCAAAGATAAGATGTCCATAGGTGTGTGGATTTATCTCTGTGCTTTCTATTTTGTTCCATTGATCTATATTTCTGTCTTTGTGCCAGTACCATACTGTCTTGATGACTGTAGCTTTGTAGTGTAGTCTGAAGTCAGGCAGGTTATTCCTCCAGTTCCATTCTTCTTTCTCAAGATTGCTTTGTCTATTTCAGTTTTTTTTTTTTTTTTTTTTTTGTATTTTCATACAAATTGTGAAATTATTTATTCTGGTTTTCTGAAAAATACCATTGGTAGCTTGATAGGGATTGCATTGAATCTATAGATTGTTTTGGGTAGTATACTCATTTTCACTAAATTGATTCTTCTGATCCATGAACATGGTATATTTCTCCATCTATTTGTGTCATCTTTGATTTCTTTCATCAGTATTTTATAGTTTTCTATATATAGGTCTTTTGTTTCTTTAGGTAGATTTATTCATAAGTATTTTATTCTTCTTGTTGCAATGGTGAATGGAATTATTTCCTGAATTTCTCTTTCTGCTTTCTCATTGTTAGTGTATTGGAATCCAAGGGACTTCTGTGTGTTAATTTTATATCCTGAAACTTTATTATATTCATTGATTAGCTCTAGTAATTTTCTGGTGGTGTCTTTAGGGTTTTCTATGTAGAGGATCATGTCATCTGCAAACAGTGAGATTTGCTTCTTCTTTTCCAATCTGGATTCCTTTTATTCCTTTTTCTTCACAACAATAGTTTATTGA
This sequence comes from Muntiacus reevesi, assembly GCF_963930625.1. Lineage (NCBI taxonomy): Eukaryota > Metazoa > Chordata > Mammalia > Artiodactyla > Cervidae > Muntiacus > Muntiacus reevesi. The sequence goes on along the minus strand of NC_089250.1, from coordinate 47,835,964 downwards.
GTTTGTTTTAGGCCCTTTGGTAAATGATTCACATGTATAATACAATTAAGTCTTTATGACCACACTCTGAAGGCAATACCATTATAATTTTAGAGGCAAGGAGTGGAGAATCAGCAAGGTTAAGTAGCATACCAATGTCACACATCCAGGAGGTTACAGAGCTACATTATGAACCTTAGCCAGGCTGACTGAGAGATGTATGCCCTGAAGAGCATGCATTCCTTCTTTTCTAGCCCCTGGCTGCTCTTTCCAGTCCTGGTCTCTCTCTTTCCCTTGTCACATGTGTTGGTTTTCCTGGACTGGATTTACCTCTGAAGCTTAAGCATGCTCCTCCCTCTATCCATCTGCAGAGCCCTGTGAAGACTGTGACCTTCCCTTTTACAGCCATCTATCTAATCAACAAGGCATAACAATTGTTCCAAGAAGCCCAAGGGTTGAGAAAATTCATTTCTTATTGATCATTAAGTAATGAAGTGCTACTTAGTACTAGTTGCCTTAGATAATTCAGACTCTACAGAAGCAAGGTATTCTGTGGGTTGTTTTCACTATAATGTAGTTTGGAATAGTTGGAAATACTGAAATTTAATTGGCCATTTCTTCTCTTCCTTTGTCACTAGCAACACTCTAGTGTAGAATAAATTCTGCACATTTACTTTTGACAGGGAATGAATGAAAAATAAGGGCCATGGATGATTAAAAAGTCAGGGGGATTAAATGTTCTGCTTATGTAAGCCTGTTGGAAAGTCCTCTGTTCATGGTTAAGGTGAGGGGAATGAAAGTGTCCTTTACCTGGTGACATGTAGATGGCTCATTTTATCCATATGTCTTCTGGGGCTACCTTATGTATATACAGCTTCTAGACTCTGGAATTAGAAAGAAAGTTGGTTTAAAAGACTTAAGAGATTACCTGATGATTCTCATTTTTCTCATTGTCAGTAAAATTGAGCAATATTTGCTGAATGCACAGAATTACATTCTAATTCTTACTAAAGTCCACATGACTTGGTGCTAAAGATTTATCATGGCTCTTCTTTCAAGGATCACCACTATTTCCAAACTTTGTGAAGTTTTACTTGGTTTTCAATGTTAAGGCATTTTTTGATGGTTATTGTATAATGTTTTAGGTGGTAGTACTGAAATCTGAATTTTGATTCCCAATCATCCAACAGGTGAAGCTGGCATCAGCTTGTCACAAGTATCTCACTCACTTAAATTGAAAAAAAAAAAAACCTATCTATAACATACTTTTGCATTCATGTATATTTGTCTTTTAATAATAATAAAATCCTAGCAAAAAAGACAAAAAGCTGATGATTTTGAATCGCCTGAATATTTCTTGGGGATATAGGTTAAATTACTCTTACATATATATCTTCTGGATATACTAGTATGAAAATTTACATCTTTCTATTGATAAAGGTTTTTTTAAAGTCTCTTATATGAAATTGAATTATATCATGGAAGTTTATGTGGCCTTACAAAGGGCTATTTTATCATCTAGAAACATCCTTTGGTTAAATGCCGATTGCTTCTAGGGTGCAACTGAGACCATCACAATTTATGATTCACTTTTAAACCTTTGACTTTAACCTTCTCATTTCCTGAAATAAAGGTGTATAAAGCAATAACTTTTTTATTTGCTCATTTCAGAGAGTTATTGCCTTCTCATGATCACATATAAAACATTTCATTGATCTAGCAGTTCCACTCCTAGACTTATAGCTGAAGAAAATGAAACACAAATTTGAAAAAATACATGCAGCATTGTTTACAGTAGCCAAGATATAGAAATAACTCAAGTGCCCATCAACAGATGAATAGATAAAGAAGATGTGGTATCTATATATAAATATATATAATATTCTGATAGTGACATCATCAGTTGTTGTTGAGGGAAGACTTAGTTATCACAAATTAAGGCTTATCACCCCGGAAGGAAATGAAGCAAATGAAAGCACAAGGAGCAAAATGCATATTTCTTTCATAAATCCGTAGCCTTCTATATAGAGTGCAATAAACATGACCTGTGGAGAAGGAGGCTTCAGTTCAAGTTCTCTGCGAGAGGTTAGCAAAGTAGCAGATTAATCTGCCTGATAGCTTATCAGCCAGTTTTGAGTAATCAACTAAGTTAACATTCTTGCCTTCCACAAATCATTAAATCATTCACCATGGACCCGGAAATCTCCTAGTTCCTCCAGCAAAGGTATGGCTGGAATGTGAGGAAATGTCAGATTAGGAGGACTTCTCCCAACAGAAGAGAATTAGTGATACCCTTGGTACTTTAACCCTTTTAATCTGAGTAAAGTACATCCCAGTTAGACCAGGAAGAAGAATTGTTCCCAGTCACACTGACTGGTAGTTTAAACTGGGACCTGATGGAATTGCATTAAGAATTCTAAAGATATCAGTGGTGCACACAAAGCCAACACCTTTATGATCCCAGAATGTCACCCACATAAACACAGGACAACAGAACATGAAAGTTTGTTAAGCTTGGGTTCATTCTTTGTGGTTTCAGTTAAGAGTAGCAGAAGAGATTGGCTTGTAAGTAACCTATTCCCCTTCCCTCTTTTCTTCTCTTACCAAGATCCTGCTTTTTAGGGATTGGATTGATGGTATTAATTTAAATTCTTGCCTTAACTTCTCCACTTGTCTGAGAAATTCAACTCAAAGCATGGAGATACAAAAACCTATTAGAAATAGCACAAACAACAACAGTAAATGAAGAATTATCACACTATGCCTGGGCAAACTAGTTAAAAAGACTGTTTTCTCTATTCTTTCACAATTGGCTCTACTTGGGGATTATATAAAATAGACTCAATAAGTTCTAGCTAAATATTTACTATTTCTCTATTCACTGAGTCAGGGCTTCCCAGATGGTGCAGTGGTAAAGAATCTGCTTGCCAATGTAAGAGACACAAGAGAAATGTGTTTGATCCCTGGGTCGGGAAGATCCCTTGGAGCAGGAAATGGCAACCCACTTCAGTATTCTTGCCTGTTTGAAACAGAGGAGTCTGGAGGGCTACAGTCCATGGGGTTGAAAAGAGTTGGACACAGCTGAAAATGCATGTACACACATTCACTGAGTCACTGAGGATAAATTTGCCTATAAAAAAAATGTGGCTATCAGTATTACATACAAAACCAGGGAGCTTTGCACCATCTTGTGTTAGGAAACAGAGCTGAAGACTCTGCACTCAGCTTGGGTTCCTGTTCCACAGACCAGCAGAGTTTGGAATGGCTCTCCCAGGAGATTTCCATCTCGCTGGGATGCTTTGGTTACGAGAGATCTGATTAAAATTAATACCAAGATCAGCTTTATAAGGAAGACAAATAATGAAGTACAATCCAAGATGGTGGACTTTTTGCAAATAGAAAATATGTAAAAATTTTTGTCTCTTTTAAGATGCTAGCCAAATGTTTAGCACAAAACCTCCCTTAGGTCTTGTTGATAGGGATGGGCTTCTTTTCTGCTTTTACTGGGCAGAGGGTACCTGAGCTGGTGGTATGGGTAACAGCAGCAGCTGGTTGAGAGGATACCACCTACCACTCCAGCATCCACCCCACAGACCCACCCACATCAGTTCTGACCAAGACAGATGACCCATTAGGAGACCCAGCTGCAGCAGACAGGGAGGTGAACAGATTGACCTCCTTAAGCACAAGGCCATCTATATTGAAGGCTTCTGCCTTTATACTCTTCATTTTGCCAGACTTCTCCTCAAAAAGCTGTACTTTGGGAACTCTGGAGTTCACTATAAACAAGAAAGACTACAATTCTGATACTTTCTGCCTAAATCTCCCACTTCCAAACCTTACCACATTTGAGATATTATCATCTTGAACTGTGCCTAAGTGTCCCAGGGCCATTTAGACACAGCTCAGTTATCTACAGCTGTGGGTCATTTATCACCTCAGTACATAGTGGCTTCAAACAACCATAATTTTATTGCTCATGATTCTGTGTGTCAGGAATTCAGGCAGGGCTGAGTGGCACAGCTTGTCTCTGCTTCTTGCAGGGTTGGCTGAACTCCTTCATGCAACTACACTCGGCCATCAGCAGGGCTGGGCTGGACTGGAGGATTCAAGATGGCTCCCATGCTGGTTGTTTGCCAGAATATGTTGGTACTTCTCCTTGTGGCTTCTCCTCAAGAGATCTCCATATGGTCTCTCATCCTCCAGGGCCTCTCTCTCCATCTGGCCTCTCTTTCCAGCAAGACAGCCTGGCCTATTTAAGGTGGTGCTGCAGAGTTTCAAAAGTTAAAGCAGGAGGTACAAGGTTTTTTAAGGCCCAAGTCTGGAAGTCCCAGAATGTTCACTTCTCCAGCATTCAAGTGGTCAGAGTGAACCCCCTAGTCTAGCCCACGTTCAAGGGATGAGGAAGCTGACTCCCTCTCCTGATGGGAAGCGCAACATGAATGTGCAGACTTGAGGGGAGCCATGGAATGTTACCTCTATAGACAACCTGGCAAAGAACCTGTGGTTTCAGCTGCTGGCAACGGCTGCTACCTGTCTCCAGGAAATGTAATATAGATGTGTGTGCTCAGTTGCTTCAGTCCTGTCCGACTCTGTGACCCCATGGACTGTAGCCCACCAGGTTCCTCTGTCCACGGGATTCTCCACACAAGAATACTGGAGTGGGTTGCCATTTCCTCCTTCAGGGGATCTTCCTGATGCAGGACTCGAACCTGGGCCTACTGTGTCTGATGTATTAGCAGGTGGATTCCTCACTGCTATACCACCTGGGAAGCCCAAGTTTAGGTGCTCAGTCATGTCCAACTCTATGTGGCCCTATGGAACTATAGCCCACCAGGCTCCTCTGTCCATGGAAATTTTCCAGGCAAGAATACTGGAATGGGTTGCCATTTCCTCCTCTAGGGGATCTTCCTGACCCAAGGATCAAACCTGCATCTCCTGCATTGGCACGTGGATTCTTTACCACTGGTAAGAATTTACTTACTGATATGTAAGATGGCCTTTAAATTCTTGCCCTATCTAATCTCAGTTTCTCTCTTCCCCAGGGTAGGCACCTAACATGCTTTCGCCAGCCCTAACTTCATAACTCAGTTGGTAAAGAATCGCCTGCAATGGAGACCCCCCTTCAATTCCTGGGTCAGGAAACTCTGCTGGAAAAGGGATAGGCTACCCACTCCCATATTCTTGGGCTTCCCTTGTGGCTCAGCTGGTAAAGAATCTGCCTGCAATGCGGAAGACCTGGGTTCAATCCCTGGGTTGGGAAGATCCCATGGAGAAGGGGAAGGCTACCCACTTCAGTATTCTGGCCTACAGAATTTCATGGATTGTATAGTCCATAGGGTCACAGAGTTGGACATGACTGAATGATGTTCATTTTCACTTTCAACCCACTCATGGTGTGTGGTCTGAGGCAGATCTGGGTGTACATGCTCCTGGCACAGTTCCTATTCCTTGGGTGGAAGGAGAACCCAGAGCTTCTACCTTCCAAAGGCATCCAGATCATTTCCTAAGAGAACTGTGTTGGGGAGTGAGGCCTATTCTCCCTCCCTATCTCCAGCCCTGACCTGCCATCTGGATTACCCATTTGTCTGGATCTGGGCCTTTGGGTCTTTCCCAAACTAACTCTCAGCCACAAGTTTAAGTGTCCTTTTTTACTTGCTCTGTGTATCTCTGCCCAGCTAATACAGTGTTAGCCAGTACTACCTAATCTTTCTCTAAAGCCTATTTCTTGGTTAAAACATCCATGTATGGGATGGAAATGAGAAATGGAAACTGATTAGAATGCATGGGTTCAAAACCACATTGACACTGACACTTTGCTCCTGCCCGCCGCCCTCAACCTTAGACCAAATTCCAAGAGATGATCTTTGCTCTCTATTGAGAAGGGCTATGATCAACACACCCCTTAGGATGCTTTTTTGTACATAGGAATGGATAAAAGGTCACATACTTTGTATGCAGCTTAAGACTTCAGTTGAGCAGTTGTGATTAGATGAGGATTACAGGATAATAAAAAATCAGGAGGCATCTAGGAAATCAAAAGTAAATACTATCTGAAAATAACATGCCTAATCTGCATGTAGAGACAAGTTTACACTGCATACAAATTTCACTTGATTTGTGCTCAAATACATGAACAATTCTTCTACACTAGTTCACATGGCACAGTGGTTCCTAAGGGTCACAGACAATGCTAATATATATAATGAAAAGAAGATTAATCATCCTTCCAGAAAAAGTGCACAAGTGGCTAGTATTTGCATTCATTTAAAGACATTTCCAATCCCCCAAGTTTTATCACCCATGAACTTCTCATAAAGAAGATGGAATGGGATGTGGCCTTTTGGAAAATCTCAGGGAAGATGAAGATCAACTCTGAATAATTTTACTGGGACTTATGTGATCAGGACACATGTATCCTCCTTCAGCATTCCGTTTTAATTATCTCACGTGGATCTAATTACATAGGTGACCTCCTGCCCTTTGGTCATCTCCACCTTTCTTTGAAAGATCTGATGGATGTGTCCTGTAATAACCATGCAAGCTTTTTCAGGCCAGTGCCTCTTCCTTATGTGTGTGGAGGGGGGAAGCCCTCTTAATATATGTCTCACATGCATTATAGTTCTGTGTTAAGTAAGAGGAGGAGCCTCTCATGGAGGGTTTTTGTGACTCTCCAATTTTCACATAAGCATAATAAACTAAAATTACCAGCTACTATACATCCTTTCTATTGTCCAAAGAGATACACATTTTTTTGTTTGTTTGTTGCTGTTCTTCTGTACAGGAACAGAAACAAATCTGCAAAATGTCATGTGTATTTTGGGCATTTCTGAGGCAAGAAAAAAAGCCTATTTTGGTAGGTAATGTGTGTAGGTACTTTGTTTCTAATGATTTACCATTTCTAGGATGGTCTATATAAAATCATGAAATGTAACCTGAGAGTTGAATCTGAAGGCATTGAGATTACCCCAATCATGGTTCAGCACCTCTTCTTATTCACTTCAGTTCAATCCAATTTAGTCACTCAGTCATGTCCAACGCTTTTCCACCCATGGACTGCAGCACGCCAGGCTTCTCTGTTCATCACCAACTCCTGGAGCTTGCTCAAACTCATGTCCATCGAGTCAGTGATGCCATCCAACCATCTCATCCTCTGTCATCCTCTTCTTCTCTGAAGTCCTCCTGCCTTCAGTCTTACCCAGCATCAAGGTCTTTTCAAAAGAGTCCATTCTTCGCATTAGGTGGCCAAAGTATTGGAGTTTCAGCTGCAGTATCAGTCTTTACAATGAATATTCAGGATTGATTTTCTTTAGGATGGACTGGTTAGATCTCCTTGCAGTCCAAGGGACTCTCAAGAGTCTTCTCCAACACCACAGTTCAAAAGCATCAATTCTTCAGTGCTCAGCTTTCTTTATAGTTCAACTCTTACATTCATACATGACTACTGGGAAAAATCATAGCTTTGACTAGACAGAACTTTGTCAACAAAGTAATATCTCTTCTTTTTAATATGCTGTCTAGGTTGGTCATAGCTTTTCTTCCAAGAAACAAGCATCTTTTAATTTCATGGCTGCAGTCAACATCTGCAGTGATTTTGGAGGCCAAGAAAATAGTCTGTCACTGTTTCCAATGCTTCTCCATCTATTTGCCATTTCCTTTCCTTTCTCCTTCTTATTTACATAGTTCAAGTGAAATGCACAGCCCAATAGAGATCCAATTGTTAAGATGGGCTTCACACTACACGTTTTACCAATTGATATCATTTCTAAATTATCACTGGCTTGGTTCTGACCATGAAGAGGAAAATAAAATAATGCAATATTTTACATATTACATACATACCTGGGCAGATAAATAATACATACCTGGACAGGTAAAGTTTATTTTACCAGTGATCTCAAAACATCTTATAAACACTAATTACTTCTCCAAACATTCTTGGAGGGAGATGTGGTTACAACCATATTGTGCTGATGAGGAGGCAGCTGCTGGGTCAGAAATCAATGACTTACGATAAACCAGCCAATCTTGACCAAGTCCGGATGGAGGAAGGAGGAAAAGTGGCCAGCTCCAAGACTGAGTGTTTAAGTTACTCGCCCATCTTTGCTCATTAGTTGCCAGTCAACCCTGCCCTGGCCCCATCCATCATAACCATTCCCCATTTCTTCCTTGTCTGGTCATCCTTATTCTCATCACCAGGTAATATAATCACCAGGTAATATAAGCACCTCACAGAAGTAAATATGATCCCAAATGAACTTTATAAGCTGAGCTTCCTGCAAACCAAATATTAAGGAAACAGGGGAGAACTGAGTAAACCATATTTATTAGGCCTTCCAGAGGATTCAATTTAAGGACTACTGGAGTTATAAATCTCAGACCAAAATCAAACCCACTGTAGCCCTTGAAGATTAAATTGAATGATCTGCTCTTTCTATAGGCACTAATGATAAGATGCTATCTGGCCCCATAATGTCCCAATACATTGGGTGAAACACAGCTAATTTTAACCTTTCTGGTTGCACATTACACACCATAAATTGGGTCAGGATAGGAAAGTAGTTTCTGTTCATAATGATGCTCATTATCATCTCACCCTTTTCTCCATCCTCGTTAATCCTTTAGTTTTCCAAACTTTCTCAGCACAATGCACTCAAGCCTCAGCCCAAGATCAAGGTCAGAGTCAGGACAAAGACAAGTCAATGTTCACAGAGGCTATTTTATCAAGGAAAATTCCAGAAGCTCCTCAACTTATCAGAGCCTCTCAGTGGACACCGCCTCACACACACTTTTTGGTATTAATATTGATAAACAGAAAGTATATATTATTCTGGATATTTCCATTTCCTGCATTTCTTCTTCTCTTTCTCCAAAATAGGCAACAGGCAAGAGATTAGGATGTAAACAATGATAACCACTGTGGAATGAAACATGGACAACATAAAATCATGATAACTTAGTTCCATGTCATGTCACTAGAGAGAAAGGTTATACACAACAGGAAAAAAAACCTCTTTTTTCCTTTGACTCACTTAAAACAAGCCAGGACTTCACCAGAGCTGGATATTTCACTATTAGGGTATCATGCTCTGGAATTTAGGAATTAGAGGAAGGGGCCAGAGGAAATTTTAAAATAGCCCTAAAGGGTGGTCAAGCCTGGTTCACAGATCTGCTGCACTGTGTAACCCACAGCCCTCTGGGAGCTGTAGCAGCGATGTGTTTTACTTTTCTATTTTGAGCCTGTGACTCATATTACAAATATTGACTTCTATTTCTCTATTAGCATCAGATTTTTTCTTGAATCCTCCAAATTGACTTTGACTATAACTTTGGTTAATATTAAACCTCTTGGGTCAACACATTTTTATAGCTGTGAGCTGCTCCAACCACATGGAGTGGGGATTGGCAAAGAAGCCTTACAACCAGCAGCAGGACAGAGAAGTCTCCTTCCAGGCAGCCCCCGTGGTCCCCCACACACAAACTACCCTGAACACTTCTGCCAGATTCGTCTTCCCAAAGCACCAGTGGGATCAAGGTTTCCTGGCATAAAAGTCTTCCGCAACACCCATGACCAAGAGAGGAAGGCTTGAATTCCATACCTGGGCACTCAAGAGTACGGAAAGACTTCACCCTGGCAAACCCCAGAGACTTCGCCAAACACATCACCTCCACACACAAACGTAATCTCTTCCTTGCTTTAATCTTCCAAGCACTTTGGAGCTTTCTTAAGCAAACTTGCCCATGAGTAAGTTCTCACTCAGCTCCTCCTGCCTCCTCCATCGTAGGCGCTGACACACTCAACTTTAGCCCCTCTATACACAGAGCTCCAGAGCAAGGCATGTGGAAGATGATGCATAGATATTTGCTAAGCTGAATTTGTCTCAAGGTTTATCTATTTCCTTTAGGCACATGATTAATAGTCACATGAAGTAATCAAAATAGCCACACTGCAAGGTGACTGGAGCAATATGTCTAGGGAAAATCAGGTGTGTCTTTTTGTGTTAATGTCCAGCTATATAACATGTATTAATATTATTTCTCACCTTATCTGGGATAGTAAAAGAAATTACAGCCAAAGTTGCAGCAAATATAAAAATATATTTCAGAGAGAAAACAATAAAAATAGAAACCCAGAGGGAACACAGCATGCCAGTAACCTTTCTAAAATGAGGTCATTTTGGGGATAACACTCGCAAACAGAATTAGGGCATGAGATGTATTTTCCCTTGTCTTTGCGTATGTTCAGCTGCAAAGGAGAAAACAACGGGAAAGCAGGAGGAGGAAGCAGATTTCAGGAAGTAGAGAGAAAAGTAAAATTAAAAATAAATTAGAAACTAAAACTAGGTATCTCACACAGAAGAAAAGGAATCCCTTGACAATGTACAGTGAATTTGACCTCTCTCCTTCCATGAACTGAAAATAACCAGATAAAGTTCTGTTCCTTTGTTTTCAGAGGAGGAAGTAGATGGGCAGGGAGGTCAAATTATTTCACTTCCTCAAAGTACAGGACTTTAACTGAACGTGGGCATCTTGATCATGATGTCTGAGCATCCTAATTAGGTTCATTGAAAAATAATTGGACACCTGTGTTGCTGATGGAGTCCTTCTAGCTCACAGGTGTCTGCTGTGTCCCTCTCTATTGAACATCAGGCTGAGGATACAGGAGAGAAGTTTTGATTTTGTCAAAATATATCCAAAGGTTTAAATATGCCCTTTCTATGCAAAAGACTGAAGAAAAAACTGATTAATTCTTAAAACTGGTTCCTATGTAGTGTCCTCAGCAATGTTGGGCAAGACCCCTAATTTCCTAAAAGTTTAAGAAATATGTTTAACTTAGATATTAATATAAGGGCTTCCTTAGTGGCTCAGATGATCAAGAATCTGCCTGCAATGCAGGAGATCCAGGTTCAGCTCCTGGATTGGAAAGATCCCCTGAAGAAGGGAATGGCTACCCACTCCAACATTCTTGCCTGGAGAATTCCAAGGACAGAGAAGCTTGTGGGCTACAGTCTCTGAGCTCAAAAAGAGACAAATACGACTGAGCAACTATTTTCACTTCAAACTGGTACCTATGTAGTGTTCTCAGCAAGACCCCTAATTTTCTAAAGGCTTGAAAATTTTCTTTAACTCAGTTATTATTGCCTATGCCCAATTATTAATTTGCCTTTGCACAGATGTAGCCATGCTTGAAGAAAAGGAGAGGAGGAATTTTCCATCAATGGCCAGCATACTGGCCTCTTTGGCAGGTGCAGGCAGAATTTGTGCATCTAGATCACAAACCCCCAATCTACTCTCTAGGGTTTCTGCAATAAAAAATAATGGAACTTGTGCAATTTGGGCCTTTCATCAACAGCTTTTTTATCAAACTTGATTTTTTTGAAACCTTAATACCCATTTGGTTTTAGAAAAATAAAAGGAGCAGGAGGCTATTTGACAGTCAACCTTTCTGGAAAGTCTAAGAGTGATTTGTGAGTTTCCTTACAGTTTATAGTAATGGACAAACAAGGGACATAAATTTCCATTTTATCATATCCCTGTGGATACCGTAAGTCCATATTTTCCTGTTGCTAAAACTTAATGGAAAAAAAAAAAAGGTAAAAAAAAAATCCCTCAAAAGGAAAGCAGCAACATTTCTTTTATGACTCATTTTCAATGTCAATAGGAAGATTTGTTTCCTCAGAAGGTGCACTTTAAAAAGGAAAAACAACTGAAAATTCTAAAACAAAATAATACAAATCTTGCCACACTTTAAGAGCAGAAGAAGATCATTATAAGACGCAGAGAAAATGTTGCTTACCAAAATAAATTCACTCATTCATGTGTACATTCTCACTTATTGCTTCTTTCTCTCAAAGAAAACAACTGCGCCACCTTCCCCTTTTTGAACTAGGCAAGTGTGGTAGATCTGTGATAAAACTAAAAACCAAATCTTCACTTAAGTTTGTCAGAAATCTAGTCTGAAGTGTGAATGGAACTATGAGGAATTAGTTAGTCTATCTAGAAAGATTCACCTTTCTTCAGAAATTCAGCAAGATGCATATCAACTTAGCCTCTGACCGTTAATACACAGTCCATGGACCAGTTCCCAATACAATTTTCATCAGTTTTAAATAATATCAACCACAATAGTAAATAGTTAACATTTAATGAGTGCTTACTAAGTTGTGCCAAGCACTGTTTAATTACTTTACACGCCTTGTTTCATTGACTCTTCTCATGATCTCACTGGCATAAGCCATAAGCTTTCATCATTATACAGATGAGAAAATTATATTTCTTGGGTGTTGATTCACAGTGGAGTGGGTGGCAGGCCAAATTTAGAGGCCAAAAATAAAATTCAAATGCTTAGAAAAGAAACTCCTAGACCCAGTACCTTGGATTTTAATTTACTTTGCTTCCCAGTGCTCAAAAGAGAAAGACAGAAAGAGATGAACTCAGGGAGTTGATGACCAGTTCTGAAGTCTACTGAGAAAGCCAGACAGAAAGTCATCCCAAGGGGAGGCACTCTTCCAGGCCTGGCCCTTCACCACTACACCCCCAGCACAAGGCATGTGCCTGGCATTCCATATGTTCAATATACATTTATCGGGTGGAGGAAGGATTCACTCTCTCCTGCATGCTAGTGTGATCTCTGAGAGATTCGAAACCTCCACTCTAATGGCAGACAAATGCCCCTCAAGACAAGGGAGAGAAAGAGAGACTGAGAGGAGAGGGAGAGATTGAGAAGATTTGGCTCAAGTTAGAGCACTGTTATCAGCATCTCTGCTTAACTAGCTCCTGCTCTGGAGTCTTCAAGAGCTGCACGCATTCAAGGCAGTGCCAGGTGATGGATGTGCTCCCTCTGGGCTCAGGCCATCTATCTACTAACGCCTGCAGTTTCAAGGCTGACGAAAAGCTTTGACAAGTTCTCACTTACAAGCACTAAATAAGGTGTGATTAGCCCATGATCTATGTAGGATTAAATGCTTGGCTTCCCTTTCCTGATTTCTTTCTGCTTAGGAGATCCATGGGCCAAAAATACACTCTACTGCCAATCAGGCTGTAGAGTTGTTATGGTTGCTGCCCTCTGAGTGCCCTTCCCATTTTGACCCCTTTGGCTATCAGAAGTTTCTTTCCTGTTGAGATTTCTAACCCATCAGCGATCACGGGAAAAAGGGCCAGCATGCAGCTGTGTCCCTTGTGCTTCCTGCGGGCTTCCCCCACCCCCCTTAAGCCCCTCTCTTGTTTGTGAGCCAGCCTTCTGTCTCCTTTGTCCTCCCTGCACCCAGCACCCTGTTCCCAAGAGAGCACATACCCTCTGGTTCCCTAGGCTCCCTCCTAGGGCTGCACATTGGACCAAAAGCATCCTTTCAATCAAGCCTTTTTCCATTTTTCATCACGAGCTCATTTCATCTAAAGAGAATATGACCATCTAGTATGCTGTTTATAGATCCTGCTTCCAGATATGGGACCACAGATGCTAACTGGTCAGTTGACAGCATCTGTATTGTTAGGATATTTGTCTTTTAGCCACCTTTGCCATGTCTCGATGGGAAGCACACATTTCCAAAGGGTCTTTAAGACTTAAAGTAACAATGGTCACTTTGGCACAGGGAAAAATCAAGAACCAAAGGTCTTTTGAATGCCTCCCCAAACCATCAGCAGGTGAGGGTGGGTGCTCTAAACTCTGTATTTCCTGTTGTCTCGGCCTTCACTGCTCCTTCTCTGCGCTTAGCAGCCTGGCCTCCCTATGGCCCTCAGTGACGACTTGATAAACCATTGACCTCAATTATTAAGTGTGGAACAGGAACAATATTAAACCTGACTCTCCATTCCCAGTTGAGCTATCATGTGTCTCTCAGTAACTTGGCAGGAACCTTTTTGTCACCCCATGTCCTTCCTATTACCCTGCAGTATGTTCTGAGCCCTCCCAAGCAACCCTAGAAACTTAACTCCAGCTTCTCAAGAGTGAAATTGTTGGACACCTGTGCTGATGGTTTTTGCGGGTCAGTGCTTAATCTCCTACTGCCTTCCTTCTCTGGCAGCCTGAAAATCACTCCAGATCAAGAAGGTCATTCCTTCTATCACTAATCACTGTTGATTCCTGGGAAGCAGAGTTGTGCCTCCCTGAAAGGAAGCTGAGTCATCCCTGAACAAAGAGTTACTTTTGAGTTTTGCTTTGCTTTAGGAAACTGAGTCTTAGAGGAGTCTAGATAGGGATTTGGAAGGGACATCTTCCCTACTGGCCAGCACAGCCTGCTATTTCTAGAATACCTGGTGCTACATCATTAGTCAAAAGAATGCAAGGAGAAACTCCAGTGACTATTGCAATAATCACAATAGCAGATCAGATATTTTTAGTCAACAGCACGTGACACATACATCATCATCAGCATTTAATCCTAATGGCAACCCAATGCCATAGGTACTGTTCAGTGCTATTCTAGAGGCAAAATAGAGGGGAAGTAGCAGTAGCCTGCTGGTAAATGTTAACAACTGACTCCCGAGGTAAAAAAAAGCCCCAGGTGTAACGTTTGCCACTTTCTATGGGCTAAATCTTCACTTAAAGTACCAACCTGATGTTGGGGAATGTGGAGTTGGGAAGAATTATGCAGTTTCTCCAGTGGCCTCTAGTACACATAGGATAGAGAGGTTAAATTACTCCTAAAGGAGGAGCAAATCAAGTATGTGGAATTACAAAGCAAGTATGTGGGACAGTTGAATTTTGAACACAGGGCAGATGGGTTTCAAAATCCACACTTTCAGCCACTAATGAAGCATAATCAGAACCAAGTAGAGGTCCCTCTCTGATAAGTAGGTGGTTTGGAAGTTTTATCTTAATCAGGTCATTTGACAGATACTCCCAATAGCATTTGTTGGCACAGGTGAAAAACAATGTCTTGATTGACTTTCCTGTATCTAAGATAACACCAGCCTGTTGTAGGCATCCACATATGTGAATGGAATTCTACTGACCGGCATTAAAACAGCATGGGATGAACCCAGAGGTGCTGACCCTGAGTCTTCCGGGGAGGGGGTGGGTGGGAGGGAAGGGCTAGAGGACAGAGTGGCCAGTTGGGGGCTGTGGGCAGGCCTGGAGTGGACTTTTTTAATATGTCTTTTCTCCAACACTTGGTCCTGGCTCCTGTGCTCAGAACTCTAAGTGGAGCATGGCTGGGGACACCCTACTGGTTGAGAACGAGTTTCCCTTCTTTGTTGCATGAGGCTCCCGGTGAGTCATTCTGGTCTGGCTTTCAAGTAAAAGGCAAGAGAGGCATCCTTTGTAGATCAAGGTGAGCAGTTACCAGAGATGTAAAGCCAGAGTGTGGTCTCACTGTGGGGCATCTAGATGAAGGCATGAGATTGCAATTTCACTGCCTTCAAAATGCAGACTAGAAGACCCTACCATGAGATATCAGTTTCAGCTGATCCGAGAGATGGAGGCTGGCTGAGGGTGCTCCTATTATCTGTCAATGTAAAAAATAGTTAAGGTATAAGCAGTGGGTGAGCCAAAACCCCAGCGTGATGGCTGCTTTCAAAAGTGCTCATCTGAACCAGACATAGAATGTTTACATATGTGACCTTATTTGACCCTCACCGAAACCAAGTAGACAGTTTTATCTCCATTTTTCAAAGAAAAAAACCTTTCCCAGGAGTATTCTCTGGGCTGGCATGAATTCCCTGGCCCCTCCAATGGGTTTACTGAAAAGAGTTTGTACAGAATGTGGACAGGAGAAAGGAGCAGAGCATGAACCTTCAAGGGCAGCAATATGGGGAGGCTTTGCTAACCCCAGATTCAGAGCAGATGGGAGGGAGGAATTTGGTGGGAATCTGGTAAGGGCTGTGGCCATGGGAGCGAAGCTACTTGACCAGGGTCACAGCCATTCCTGAGAGCACAGCCACCAGGAAAACCATGACCTGACCTAAAGGCAGTGGAGATAAATCCCCCAACCTTCCTCTGGCATCTGCTGGATGCAAGGGGGTAAATGAAGAGGTCTCAACTTCCTGGACACAGAGCCAGGCAAGGAAGAGCAGAGGATGCATCTGAGGAGACACAGAGAGTAACTGGCTCATCAAATAACTTTCCTGAGCTTGCAGAGCGCATTCTGCTGGCAGGGCAGAAAGGGAACACAGCATAGTGAACAGAAAAATGACCTCAGGGAACAGAGAGATCAGAGTCTGTGTCGACTTGAACATGCCACTCAGGTACCTGGGCCTTGGTTTTGTCAAACTGGACAAATCCAAGACACTGGACTCGGTTTTAAAACTAACACTGGACATTCAACTTAACCATAAGATGAGTGAGTGAGTGAGTGAAGTCGCTCAGTCATGTCCAACTCTTTGTGACCCCATGGACCTAACAGACTCCTCCGTCCATGGGATTTTCCAGGCAAGAATACTAGAGTGGGTTGCCATTTCCTTCTCCAGGGGATCTTCCCGACCCAGGGATCGAACCCAGGTCTCCTACACTGCGGGCAGACGCGTTAAACTCTGAGCCACCAGGGAAGCCCAACCGTAAGATACTGCCATTCAAATATTTAAAATCTTTAACCTTTCCCCAGATGGTGCAGAGTATTCCCCAGGGCATACCAATGCCTTGCTGAAGTTGGAGTTGATTTATCTCCTATCTTCTTCTCCCTCTGAATATAAAATGCCTAGGGCACAGAAACACAAAACAGCACCGCAGTGTGGAGTTTCTAAGCCACCATTTGGCAGCGCAGGAAGCACAACCGGTGAGACAGAGAATCCCTGATTTCTCAGAGTGGTAGCTGCAGCGATGGCATGCCTGGGAGATCCTGCCAGGGGCACCCAGACAGAGCTTTAAGGTTTACTGCAGGGCATGGGGCTTCATGCGGTCCATAGGGCTGGCAGTTCACATGGCGCTGGTGGGTTGAATGGTGGAAGGATACAGATGCACACATACGCAGCCATCACCAGACCCAAAGTCTGTGCCCCATTTCTGGCTGTTTAGGACTTTAAGATGATCCCTGTGTGGACTTGTGATTCATTCTTATGATAGGAAAAACAGGGCACCGATGCACCTTAGGGTTGCCAGGAGCTCTGGAAGTTCTTGTCTTTGTTTAACTTCTAGGCAACCAACCCATTTCACATTGGACAAATTCACGGGGATGAAAAATGCTGGCAAGACTTTTAGATGCAGCAAAAGCTTAGTGTATTCATATTTTAAAAAGAATTATTCATTACTGAGAATTTATGTAAATGATATAAAATGATGACCCTGTGTCTGGAATATGGTCAGACAACCCAATCTCTGGGGCTAATCTCTTGCTATTTATTCTCCTTTCAAAGGCAGCACAATTGACACTTTTAAGATCCTTTTATTTACTCGAAGAGGACTAGTTGAAAGACAGATGCCCAATGAGCCAAAACACTTCTGGTACAGAGAACCTGCTTCTCTGAGGACTCTGGCCATCCAGACTGGTCACTCTGGGGTCCACTTGCGATCACCTGTAGATAATTCCTAAACATACAGATGCCTCTTGAGTGCCTTTCTGCCTGAGGCTGGTCTCTGGCTCCTGCCTGTGCTTCTCTGGTGTTCAAGGTATTAATGCCCCAGGTGCAACCCTTCCCTTATAAGGGATGAAAGTTGCTGAAGAAATTGCTCAGGTTCTTTGCCCCCAATCAGGACAGTTCTGAAGCATGATTCACAGCCTCTCAGAGGGCCCACGATGAGATTAATCTCGATTGTTCATAAGGGTAACCTCTTACACTCTTACCCTTTCTTGACCTTCCTCCCTTCCCCTTCTCACCTTACCTCCCCATATACTTCCTGATACTAACTCACAATAAACTGCTTGCCTCCAAATTCTAACTGAAGGCCTTCCACAAAAGTGGAAACCAAATTAATATAATGCTTTTATGCAAATTAAAGAAAGATGCCCCCCTCCTCCAGTATTATGAACAAAACACAGGCTGGGTTCCAACAGCGTCCCTTGTGCAGTGAAAAACCTGCACAACAGCACATGGTCTCTGGTTACTGCAGACTTCACAGGATTACTGAAAAGATTAAGTATGTGGAAATGCATGATGCATAGTAGGTGTTACCTGTGGTAGTTGCCTTCCTCTACTTTTGAAATTTTCTTTTGAAACACTAGTTTTCTTGATATACTTCTACTACTTTTTAATATTTCCCTCACCCCTGCCCTTTACACACTATAGCAAGTGTCCCCCTACCTTTCGGCGAGGTGGTGGTGGGGAGTTATTTTATTTTAAAAGATCGTATATTACAAATAAGAAAAGAAACAAGAGAAAGCTCAGCCTTTAGTTTTTTCTTTCTGATATTCAAGCGTGATAAGCAAAAAACTGCTTGTGGCTGGGTTGAAGGTAGCCTGAGAAGTGGGTTAGATGGCTGGAAATGGTGCAGAACAAGTTGTTGAGATAGAATGCAATTCCTGCAGGATCACCCTGAGAGCCCAACTCTCTTGAAACAGAGCAAGAAATATTGTCTCAGAACATGCAGCTCTGCCTCTCTGGGCTACCTACTCCCCTACTCTATCCGACAGAACCGATTCATTAGTTCAGTGAAACAAATGGTTTGACTAATATTTTTTTCCGTGAATCAACCACTTACTTGGGCATCTTGCAAACACAGGCTTTCTATGCAGTTAAGATCAGGTCATGTCAGCTCAGCACCAGCAGACTGGGCACAGAGCATATTTTGAGAGAAGGGAAGAAGGCAATTTAAAGTTTATTGTTGTTTGGGAAAAGAAAAAGATAATAAAGCATTTATGTTTTGACTTTGGGAAAGGAATTCTCTGCTTGCCTGGGGAGTGGATATCAGAAACTGAAATGCATGATTATTTGCATATCTGTTTAAAACTCGGAAAAATCTGAATGCCAGTAAGAGGATGCTGGCGCTCATGTCCACTTTTTATCTAGTTGTTTCAAAAGTGTGTGGGTAAAAGGTGTATCTGCTTGGGGTATATCTCTACCAGGATTGCCTGACTTGGGTTCTAAAGGACAGGCGGGAACTAATGAATGTGACCATTAGCTGGGTACCACACTCTCTGCAGAGAGGAGATCCTGAAAGTGGTCTCCCCGTGGTGCGGGGGGCTTGCAGGAGGGGGTGGAACTGCTGAGCTGCAGCTGCTCCTGAGCCTGCGAGGGCCTGGAGAATAGTGATGGATGTGCAAGAACTCAGAGACCTAGGAGTAAATGAGTCAGCAGTAGGGGCGGGAGCTGTGAATCAGGGGTTTTCTCTTGAATTCTTGCTTATTTTGGGACAGCATGATGCTCTTCTCAGAGGGAGCAAATAAAATGTTAGTGGAGGGAGTCAGGCTTATGTAACTCATTTCTAAAACAAGTGGGCGACGTCACTTAAGGCATCAACACCTTCATTAAAGAAGTTACATAGAATTGATGGAAACACAACTGGCCTTCTTTCAACTCTCCTTAGCTCTCTCACTAATTAGCAGTGTGAGTCTGGGCAAGCATTCTGGGCCTCAGTTTCCTCAGATATAAAATGATGGTGTTGTCCTTGGCTCTGTCCCAGGTGCTTTCCACATCTGACATCCCACAACTCTATTGAATATTAATAATGATTATACTTTCAGTCGTGGCTGTAATGACAACAGTAGCTAATATTTATTAAGGGCCTCTGTGTATTGGGTACCATGCTGGAAGCTTTAAATATATTATATCAAAACATATGAGCTCACCATTTCCTCCAAACAGCCTTAAGAATTAGAGAACATTATTGTTCTGATTTTGCATGTGGAGACCCTGTGACTCCAAGAAGTTAAGGTCCTTGGTCAAAGTCATATACAACTAGTACAGGTCAGCCCTGTGATGCAGGAGCAGGGCAGAAAAGGAGAGGCGTGTGTGCTTAGTCACTTCAGTCATGTCCGACTCTCTGTGACCCCATGGATCATGACCTGTCAGTCTTCTCTGACCATGGGATTCTCCAGGTAAGAATACTGGAGTGGGTTGCCATTTCCTTCTCCAGTGATAAAGCATGAAGTGAGTGAAGTGAATGAAGTGAAGTCGCTCAGTCGTGTCTGACTCTTTGCGGCCCCGTGGACTGTAGCCTACCAGGCTCCTCCATCCATGGAATTTTCCAGGCAAGAGTATTGGAGAGGGTTGCCATTTCCTTCTCCTGAAGAGAGCTAGGCTCTAGGAATCAAATGGAGAAACAGCAGCAGAGAAGAGCCAGGACTGCAGCAAAGTTCTGCCTGAGTTCAGATTCTCTGAACCTTCTCTCTCAGTCC
This sequence comes from Muntiacus reevesi, assembly GCF_963930625.1. NCBI lineage: Eukaryota > Metazoa > Chordata > Mammalia > Artiodactyla > Cervidae > Muntiacus > Muntiacus reevesi. Next base: position 47,815,778 of record NC_089250.1, on the reverse strand, counting down.
AGTGGGGTGACAGATGTGTGAAAAGCAGCACTGCATGTTCTAGAATGTCTAACATGACCACTGGAGCTTGGGGAGCCCTAATTTCATGGTTGATGCCCCGGTGGGCCTGGTTGTCAATGATGACAGCATCACAACTATAGTAGCCTGACCAAGTTGAAGATCTCTTCCCTGGAGGCATATCAGTGCATTACCTACATTATAGGAATGAGCATGCAATGAGGGAGGGATGTTATTTACAAGTCTTTTCATAAGTAGTGTCATATTGTTCAACTTTGGAATGGAATGGAATTTCCCAGGAAGAAGCAGACTCAGATATCCACAGACACATGGAGATGTATACTCTTTGGTCTTCCAGTGTTTGCACGAAACCATACATGCCCCCAACCTCCCTCACCCACAACTCTTTCCCTCCACCCACCATTCAGCAGACCCCATGGGCCTTCACCACCAGAATGTCTCCATGCAGTCATCTTTTGCACAGATCTCTGCCTGTGACAACTTCTCCTTTCTTCCCTTGATGAACCAAATTCCTTCTCCAGGAAATGGATCAAAGTTCAGCTCTGCTCTGTGAAGCCTTCTTCAGCTCCCTGTTTACTCTCTTATCTCTCCATTTCTTTGCACTAACTTCTATTGCAGCACTTATCATCATGTTGTAAAGATTTGTTTGTTTCTGCTCTGGACTGTGAACCCATGAGGAAGCATGTTTGTTAAAAACAAAGCAAAACAAAGAAGAGTAACAGTAACTGACACTTTCTTAGCATTTGCTAGACATCAAGCACACATGTTAGCCCAGTTAAGCCCCATAACAACCCTATGAGAGGGCTGTAATTTTCATTCCCATTTTACACATGAAGAACTGAGCCTAAAAGATTAACCTGCCTAGAATGTTCCAGAGAAGCACTTGAACTTTTACATATTTCTGGAATACATGTAAGTCTGGAATCCTCCCCTTGAAAACTTAAACAATCACTTACCCCCTATAAAAACAAAGGAAGTGAAATAATTTAGCACTGCCATCAATGTTTATTCATTACATTCTTTTGATCCATTCATTATTTATCTTGAGAAAATATGATAAAATGTTAATATTTATTAATTCTAGAATCTTGCTAGAATGGATGGATGTTTGTTATGTTATTCTCAGTGTTTTTCTGAATTAAAAGTTTCTGAAATTGAGTACAATGCATAAATGCATCTACTACATATAAAATACTAAATTTGTATTGTATCTACAATATAATACAAATACTAAATTATTTGTAGATACTAAATAAATATTTACCCATGATGATGAAAATGAGAAGGCAAGTAATTAATACTCACAATAATTAACACAAAGCAAGCCCAAGTTCAGATGATAAAAATTCCATAAATTTCCAAGAGAGTTGTTGTAGGATAGGAAAATATATCTGTGTCTGGAGTGGACTTTGGATAAAGCTCTTGGGGGAACAAAACAATGTTCCTGGCTCTTGAAAAATACACACTGATTAAATCATAATTCCATTAAAAAATCCAAGTTTGTTCAATAAAGAATTATTAAACATGATAGTTTAATAACAGATATAATTTCATGCAAAAATGAATAGTAAGAGTAGTCACACCAAATCACACACAAAGCAGGTTGCTGGTAGCTTCTATCTAGTCCTGAAAGCTTTAGGTGACCACACTCCCATGAGTCTGACTTCACCCTTGTTTTGTAAGTGTATGTGTTTGTGTGTGTGTGTGTCTGTCTGACTTGGTAGACAAACCCAGGGTGAAAACTAAAGTGGAAATTCTAGATATCAAAATCCAGCAGAGGTTTGGCTCAAAATTAAGATGAGATTGCAACATTGTTAGCAAATGCATCTGAGAATGGGGGCCAGCCAGAAGGTCTTGTACCTCCGTGTGCACCTGAAGGATGGGAAGGTTCCTGTCCACTTGGATGTTCAGTCTCTATGAGGACCCGGTTGTGGATGCGAAAGCAATAAAGAGGAGGTTAGCCTCTGGTTGCAGACTGGTGAAGTTACCTATGGATTGACAGAAGTGTAAAAGGGCCATTTAGAGAATTTGTTCACGTTCTGTGATTGATTTGATTGTTGGTGTAGGGTGAAATAAAGGCAGACAGAAATGTATATAGAGGGAAATGCAGATAACAAGGTAATATTTTAGTAGCTTTCCAACAATTTCTGTCTCAGGTTCTCACTTTATCTCCTCATTGTATTATCCAACCCATTCCCAGCCCCATCTTCCTAAGAAAGTATTTATAAAAGGCTTCTCAGGCAATTTGATCTCCTATATATACACTCCTTTCCCCATGGGCACGACCACTGAAGTTCATTCCCTAGGACCGCTAGAGTTACCTTTACTTGTCACTCATCCAGTGTGAAATTTTTCACCAAAGTTTTTCTGCCCAACTCCTTCCACATTTCCAAGGACTCAGTTCAGTTCAGTTGCTCAGTTGTGTCCGACTCTGCGACCCCATGAACTGCAGCATGCCAGGCCTCCCTGTCCATCACCAACTCCTGGAGTTTACCTAAACTAAGGACTAGCCCTTCCCAATTTTGCCTCTGCCCACATTTCAATCTTCATCTTCTAAAATGCCACCACCCTCTCCATAGGTCCCTGAATGACCCTACAGAGTTCAGTAATCTTAGCAACAACAACAAAAGCAACAATCTTTTGAAGAAAGTTGAGGTTTAACATTTCAAAATAAAGCATCCAATCCAGTTGTTAAAGGTCAATCAGAAATTTAGCTCATACTTTATGGTTTAACACTGATGGATATCACAATGGGTTTAGGAGGGACTTCAGACCTTAGTCCCATCACCCTGTAGGTCCCCCAAAGGTCTTACTCTGGCCTTAACTTGAACATATCAGGCTCTTCCCCACCCACAATTTTTTTCCTATCCTTTTCCTGCTTAAAACATCCTCCTAGCCACACAAACTGGCATTGTCTACGTGGCTTGTACTTACATTTTCTTGAAAACTCAGCTCAAACATCCCTGCTGCTTTGAAACCTCCACCCAGCCTCCTCCCTTTCCATGAAGTCACAGTCATGGCTAACACTTATGACCACTTACTACGTGCCTGCACTGTTCAAAGTTCTTTGCATGAATACCTCATTTAATCCTCAAGCACATTTTTGGGTGGTGCTATCTCCACTTGACAGATGAAAAATCTGAAGTTCAGAGAGGTTAAGTTGCTTGTCCGAAGGCACACAGCTAGAAAGTATAAAAGCCAAAGATAACAGGATGGGTGACTTAGCACACACGCACGCAGCCCCACTATAGCCAGCTACCTGGCCTCTCTGCCCCTTAGTGGCAGCTCTCATCTCATTTTGATGTGATCATTGGTTTACTCATTTATTGATCTGCCTGTCAGTCCTATACAACCGTAAGCTTCTTGGGTGTTGGGCCTATTGATAACTCATTGGAGCATCACAGCTCAGGGATCCTGAGAGCTACTTGAAGGAAAGAGGGGAAAGGAAAAGGAGTTCTTCCAATAACTGTGGAACCGTCGTCAGTCCCTGGGCTGACGTTTGCCAGGGCTCTTCACATTTTCCATAGTAGCCTAACCTAGTTTCCCACTTTTCCCCATTAGTGTTCAATTCCATGGCAAGGAAACATCCTGACCCCATGCCTGGGAAGGCTGCGTGCATTATGGTACATAAAAAAAGAAGCCTTAGAAATAGCAAGTGTTTTGAAAACCCTTTACTATATTCCCATTTCCCCTACCTACCTCCACCCAAAAAAAGCTGGAATTATGAAACGCATGCTAAATATTGAGCCATTAAACTTAGGAATATTGAGAGAACTGTTTTCTTAAAAGCTTATTTTTTTCAGCTCTCCTTGTTTTGCCCTGAGTGTTTTTAGCAGTTCAAACAGGTTGGGTTGCCCACAAGGAGCAGGGCCCAGGTTTTTTCCACCCCGTAGGTTGAGGTATTCATTCCCACTTTAAACCTCTCTAAATTTATGTGCCAGTATTTTCCAAGTAGATGTATTTGTAGGTATGTTCGGGATAGAGCTGGACATTCACAGTATTGACTGAGCCTGGGAGATGACAGCTGGACAAATTCGAGGCTTCAAGCTTCATCCTCAGCCTGACCTTGGGCAGCAGTGAAAATGTTTGCACTTTGCAAAGCTTGTTACTCTCTCTGTGAGTGTGTGATGTGTGAGAGAGAGACTCCACTTTTGAGAAAATATAACAATGTTTAATAGTTGCCAGAGTGGGTCATGTCCAAGGTTTCTGGGCTCCTGGGCTCACTCCTGCTGTTCACTGTTTTGTCTCTGACATATTATTACATTATTGTCTGTGCTCTACGTGGCTCTTATGACACTTCTCTTTTTCCAGTTCCCCCCTGTGTCACTACAGGTTTTGTGACTTTGCATGGATATGTCACTTTTTTTCTTATTATATGGGAGCGGGGAATGTTGAGTTAACTGAGGAATGATTTAGTTACCCTTTTTAGTATATAATTCTAAGAATTTTGACAAATGCATATAGTCATGTAACCCTCACTAAAATCAAGATATAGAATAGTTTTCTCATCCAAAAATTCTCTTATATTGCTCCTTTGTAGTAAACTTTTCCACTAATTCTCAGGCCCTGGAAACTACCTATCTACAATTTCTGACTTTATATTTTTGATTTTTCTAGAGTATCATATCAATGGAATTATGTGGTATACAGTCTTTTGTGTCTGGTTTCTTTCACATCACGTAACGTGAATATTGGAGATTCACCCATGCTATTGCACATGACAGTAGTTCAGGGTTTTTTATTTATTTTTTTATCCTGAGTAGTGTCTTTTAGAGTGGATGCACCACAGTATATCATGGTATACCAGTAATTCATTCACCAGTTGATTATTTTTAGATTTTAGCAATTATGAGTAAAACTACTATAAACAGTTGTATATAGTTTTTTTGTGTGTGTATGAACCTCAGTCTTCATTTCTCTTGGATAAATATCCAGAAGTGGAATTTCTGGGTTGTACACTGAGTGTACAAATGTATAAAAAGTTATAAGACACTGAAATCTGCCATTTCTTCACTCATTGAAACATTTCAAGAGCTCAGCTGGGCTCCTGACTTTGTCCATTAATGCCAAAACATTATTGGAAGAAACATGCCAATAACATGAATAGAAAATGGATCAGACTACTCAAGATCCCAGTCCAGTGAACATAGGAATGAGCAAGCACTGTTACCACTTTCCAGGGCTGTTGTGTTGGCCTTTGTCATAGAATGTAGCCTCAAAGAGTTAACACACCTCCCTGGATCATTCCATCCCCAGGATGTGAATAAGTCATTCTGGCTCATGGGAGGACCAGACCTATTATTAACACCCATTTTCAGGAGCAGCTGGTGAGGCCCCGGGAGCTGAAGAAAGCTCTGGAATTTAGATGTTCATGCACCTAATTTCTACTGTGACGGTGACTCACACGGTGATTCTAGTACATCAACTTGATGTTCCAGACTCCATTTCCTAAAGTCTCTGATAGAATTGCCCTGTTGACTCAATTTATTGCTTGGGGTAAAGGAGATTACAAACAGGAAGAGTGTCATATGGGGGCTTTGAAGTTATTCAACTCATGGCTTCCTAGGCCTGGGTACTCATGTTCCCTGGGATGATAAAACCCATTGTTATACCATCTCCTACATGGAGACTCTCTCATAAACAGAGGTCACATGAGGGGCCCTTTGAGACATAGTGAGTCAAAGGAGTTTAGAGAGTCCTCAGGACTCCTCACAATCTTTTGAAGCTGTCCACTAACTCTCTGAATCCTTTCCTTCTGGAGTAGTTGTATAAGTCAAAAATACTGTTGGGCATACAACTTGCCCTTCTCAAAGATATTAATAGAGGAAGTCATTCCAGACTGGCCATCTCACCTGCAGGTGTCCCTTTCCCCACAATCAGAATCCTTTAAGAGACTGGTTCAGGATGGTCTTCAGAAGAGCAAAAGTATAGGAGTTCTGAGATACACCTGTAGCAAACTCAACCTACCATACTCCTGACTGACTGACCATGATCCTGATTTCTCATAGCCAACTCCTGCATGACTGTCAAGGGTTGGCTCTGGGCTGCCAGAACTGCTTTGCACCGAATGCTGCTTGTGATTCACATTCTAGCAAGGGCATCCCTGACTGATGACTGATGAGTGTTGGGGCCTATTGACTGGAATCACATTGAGGTATGTGTTTTGCACCACTTTGCAGAGTTATCTGTGGGCTTAAGCATCAGTTGCCTTTGTGGAGAGTATCTTAATAAAATACCTTTTATAGCCTGCCTATTCTCCCCCATGTCAACCTCATTACAGCTTCTTGTTCTTTCCAAATAACTAACTTGCTGTCAAATTCTTGCCTTGACTATGGTTCTGGGGGAACCAACCTGTGATGGTCATCAACATTCGATAATTACAAATGTGCATGCGTGCGTTTTCTGAAGAAGGAGTCTGTAGTCTTTCTCAGGTGCTAAAGGGATCTGTGACTCTTCTCATATGATGCACAGCTCTGCTAACACATCTTTCCTCTCCTTGACAATCTCTTTCTCCCTTCCTGTTTGCAATTCACTCTTTTCAAAAGTCTCTCAGTATTTCTCCCTAGCTGTTCAACCAATCTACAGGAAAGAATCTGAAATGTATGCACATTAATATTTAACTATTTGTGCTTATTCACTCAGTCATGTCTGACTCTTTGTGATCCTATAGACTATAGCCCACCAGGCTCCTTTGTCCATGAAATTTTCCAGGCAAGAATACTGGAGTGGGTTGCCATTTCCTTCTCCAGGGAATCTTCCTGACCCAGGGGTCAAACCCCAGTCTCTTGCATCTCCTGCATTGACAGGCTGATGTTTCACCACTGCACTACCTGGGAAGCCCAATGTTTAACTGTGGGCAAATATTTCCCAGGGACATTTTGACTTGATGCATCATGGAAGCACAGAAAAGATAGATTTTATTTCAAATAGTTATATCAGATTTATTTGAAGGAATTCAAACAATTCTGAATTCCTTAGGGGAAATTTTATCAAAGCAGGAAGAGTCTGGTCAATGGCTGAGCATTCTGCTAATAAAACATCACTTAATACATTTTCATCACCTAGATGAAGCTCTAATGATTGAATTTACATAAGAGCACATAGTCTCATATGCACACCAAAGACAATCTTACAAGCATATAGGTCAGACATAATTGCTTTTATCTGTCTATAAAAGTAAAGGTGTGTGCTTTTTTAGAAAAGGTTAGCAGCTGGGGGATGTCATTCAAATATTTTTACTTGCTAACTTATGACCTGTGAATCCTTTAGTGGTTCTATGTCCTCAAGTTGTTTCTAGTGTGCCAGCTACGCATAGATTTCACATGCACACACACACAGACACACACACACGCATACACACACCCTGCTTTCAAACCAAATTCACAATATTTTCTTCATATCCAGTATCACCATCAAGGACAGCCTGAGGCTTTCTTTCTCCTTTTAAGGAGCTGCCAAAATGTACAAAATGAAACACTCTGACTTTCAGCAGAGCTCTTTGTCAGTTTACCTGATTTGAAATTCAACACTAGCGTAACCTAAAATTCTCGCTTATTTGCTTTAGGAAAAGGGAAAAAAAGTAATTTTTCTCAGCAGAGGACTACTGTCTGTTTGACAAAGCTGCGTCTGATCTCCATGTGTCTCCCCTCACCAACAAACACAGATCAAATCCAGCTTGTGTGACATGGGGAAGAAATATGACCTCGTGACTTACTAACAATGAGATGGTCTGAGTTCGGCCACTGCAATGTCAGTGTTGTCAGAGGGAGCCACGGGCTCATGAATGGAATCCAGTCACTGCCAATTAGCAGGAGGTGTGTATGCCACCAACACTGCCACCATCTGCAAAGGGAGAAATGTGTAATCTCTGGTCACACCCGCTTCTGTCAAGCACACTTGACAATCAGGAATCCCCTGGCGAGCTAAATAAAACTACGTTTCAAGCTGAACCATAGAGATTTCAGGTGTTAGAGGTGCTCCTTTATTCCCTGGTAGCTGCATGGATGCTTAGAACGACACATATGTACTCAGAGGTGCCACCTTGGACTTTACAAACATAGGGAATTCACTTGGATATACTTTTAGATATAAAACAAGACTCATTAAAATTCCTCAGTCAACTTTTTTGGTGACAACTCAGATGCAGTTATTGTGGTTGTGAATAAAGTGTTGAAGTAAATTATCAGTTAAAAGTTAACTTTTAAAGTCAAAAATTAGCTTCACTTATTCATAAAATCTCTCCCTCTCATTCCCTCCTTCCCTCATTCTTTCCTCTGCCTTTGCTCTTATATCCTCTATTTCTACTGTTTCTTGAACTTCTAAATGTACACAGAAATGTATGACAGCTTGATTCATTCTGAAAAGTGAATAGCAGGGAGTTGGGGACAACATGACAGGCAAAGAGGGCAGAATTTAACACAGGTAGAGGTAAAAAGAGGCTATTTGAAGCCACTCATTCTGTCTAAGATGTGCTAATATTTTGATAGTAATGATTCATCTGCTACTTCATTCAATAAATCTTTACCAAGTGATGACTTAGTGTCAGAAAGTATTTCAAGCACTGAGGATATAGCCATTTATAGCACAGTTTCCTGCCATCTTGGAGTTCACAGTCTGGTTTGTTGAGAGACAACAAATAAGTAAACGAGCACATAAACAAGAAAATAAGAAAATGACACATGGCAACCAGTTCCCAGGTTAAGAACAAAAGACAACAAGTACCCAAAAAAAACAAAACCCTGGCAACCCCTTCCAGTCACTACCTCTTCTTCTAATAGTAACTATTCCCAGGATTCCAACTCCACAAATTCATTTTGCTGGTTTTTAAACTGTATAAGTGGAGAGCTACTAATGCACTCTTTAGTGTCTGGCATATCATCATTGTAGTTCAATGCTATGTTTGTAATATTTACCCATGTTATACAAGTTCCAGTTTGTTCATACTCGTTGTTATATAGTATTCCTTAGTGTGTATGTACCACTGTTGACATATTCTACTATTAATAGGTATTTGAGTGATTTCCAATCATTGACTATCACAAATAGTGGGCTGTGATAAGCTTTCTTGAGAAACTCTTTTTGATAATCATAAACACCCACTTCTTTAGGGTATATACTCAGGAGTCATGCTATATATGCAGCTTCAGTAGATGAGGCCAAACAGTCTTCCAAAGGACTTGTACTCTCGGTGCTTTTTGTCTTTTTTTTTTTTTTTTTAACATGTTAGCTGTTCTGCTGTATGCATTCTTTTATTTTCAGTAAGGTTTTTTTTTTTTGTTTGCTATTAAGACTATAGTGAGTGAAAGTTGCTCAGTTGTGTCTGACTCTGTGACCCCATACACTTGCCAGCTTGCCAGACTTCTCTGTCCATAGAATTCTCCAGGCAAGAATACTGCCATGCCCTTCTCCAGGAGATCTTCCCAACCTAGGGATTGAACCCAGGTCTCCCGCATTGCAGGCAGATTCTTTACCGTCTGAGCCACCAGGGCACGCTCCAAAAGCATGTTCTAAGCCCTGTGGCTGGTACAAATAAACAGACTCTGATCTTAGAAATTTGTCTGATAAGAGTGAGAAAGAAAATAACTCATAGAATTCATAAGTGTGAGAGATTTAATAAAGGTCAAATGCAATAGATGTATCAAGGAAGGTTCAATCAGCTCCTTAGAGCAGGTGACAAAGAAAATGTGAGCTGGTGCTAAAGGGATGAGTAGAACCTAGCAAAGATGAATAAGCAAAGAGAGGAAGAATGAAGGTGTATTTAGCAACAAACAAAAGCCTGTGAGTAGCTGGAGCATGCTGCCCATTTGGCAGAATGGAAGTTGGGCTTTGGAAAAGGATTTGATGGTTATGACAGGAAGCTGATGTTTGTTCATTAGGTCTTCATGAAGTCAGAGAGCTTTTTGAAAAGAGAAGTAACCTAATAAGATTTTTCAAAGAAAATATTGGTGACTATATTGATTCTGCAAGGGCAGGAAAAAAAAATGCTGGTGGCATTTATATCAAACTTGCTGTAGTATCAACACTGAAGGCTCTGCCATCTGTGACTGGGTTCAAATACTGCCCCCAGAATTTACTCACTATATGATGGGGGGCAATCCAGCTTCAGCTCTGTCAAATGTGCAGTAGTGGTTTCTTTATACTTTCTAACTTCTGTGGCGGTTGTGAAGCAGGTTAGCCATGCAAAGGCCTCAGCTGAGCCTACCATAAGTGCTCTAAGGGTATTAATTACCAAGTTAAACAAGATTAAAAAAAGAACCAAGCTGATGACTTAAGCCTTTCTTGTGGAACATCATGGGTGCCTTATATACAACATGGAAAAGCAATAAAGTTGACATGTTTGAAAACATTCTCTGATTCTAATTTTGCAGTCATCTATTCAGCAAATAGGTATCAAGGCTGCTTTCTGTATGACATGGAAAGGTAACAAAGTTGATATTTTTGAAAATGTTCTAACTACACATTCACGTATTCAATAAATAGAACCTTAATGTCTATTAAGGCATTAAAGCCTCATACTGAACACTCTGCATATGAAATAAAATAGAACTGTTTCTGCCTCTAGGAGATGGGATGACCCAGTATGACTCTAACTTGTAGATGAGGAAGCCCTGAATCCTTTCTGAGGTAGCCAAGAGGGATAATAGAAATGCTCAGCAAATGGAGTTTTGAAAGGCAAACTGAACATAGTAGGGACTGGGGGACAACATGACAGAAAAGGAGAACAGAATTTAACACACGTAGAGGTAAAAAGAGGCTATTTGAAGCCACTCATTCTGTCTATGATGTGCTAATATTATGATAGTAATGATTCATTCGCTACTTCAATAAATCTCTACCAAGTGATGACTTGGTGTCACAAAATATTTCAAGTACTGAGAATATAGCCATTTACAGCACAGGTTCCTGCCATCTTGCATTTCACAGTCTGCTTTGTTGAGAGAGACAAATAAGTAAACGAGTACATAAATATGAAAATGACAGATGGTAATAGATGCTGAATATTGAGCTTTAAGCCAACTTTTTCACTCTCCTCTTTCACTTTAATCAGGAAGCTTTTTAGTCATGTCATCTGCATATCTGAGGTTATTGATATTTCTCCCGGCAATCTTGATTCCAGATTGTGCTTCTTCCAGCCTAGCATTTCTCATGATGTACTCTGCATATAAGTTAAATAAGCAGGGTGACAATATACAGCCTTGATGTACTCCTTTTCCTATTTGGAACCAGTCTCTCGTTCCATGTCCAGTTCTAACTGTTGCTTCCTGACCTGCATATAGGTTTCTCAAGAGGTAGGTCAGGTGGTCTGGTATTCCCATCTCTCAGAATTTTCCACAGTTTATTGTGATCCACACAGTCAAAGGCTTTGGCATAGTCAATAAAGCAGAAATAGATGCTGTTCTGGAACTTTCTTGGTTTTTCAATGATTCAGCGAATGTTGGCAATTTGATCTCTGGCTCCTCTGCTTTTTCTAAAGCCAGTTTGAACATCTGGAAGTTCACGGTTCACATATTGCTGAAGCCTGGCTTGGAGAATTTTGAGCATACTTTAGTAATATGTGAGATGAGTGCAATTGTGTGGTAGTTTGAGCATCCTTTGGGATTGCCTTTCTTTGGGATTGGAATGATGAAAGTGAAAGAGGAGAGTGAAAAAGTTGGCTTAAAGCTCAACATTCTGAAAACTAAGATCATGGCATCTGGTCCCATCACTTCATGGGAAATAGTTGGGGAAACAGTGGAAATAGTGTCAGACTTTATTTTTGGGGGCTCCAAAATCACTGCAGATGGTGATTGCAGCCATGAAATTAAAAGATGCTTACTCCTTGGAAGAAAAGTTATGACCAACCTAGAAAGCATATGAAAAAGCAGAGACATTACTTTACCAACAAAGGTCTGTATAGTCAAGGCTGTGGTTTTTCCAGTGGTCATGTATGTATGTGAGAGTTGGACTGTGAAGAAAGCTGAGTGCCAAAGAATTGATGTTTTTGAGCTGTGGTGTTGGAGAAGACTCTTGAGAGTCCCTTGGACTGCAAGGAGATCCAACCAGTCCATCCTAAAGGAGATCAGTCCTGGATGTTCATCGGAGGGACAGATGTTGAAGCTGAAACTCCAATACTTTGGCCACCTCATGCGAAGAGTTGACTCATTGGAAAAGACCCTGATGCTGGGAGAGATTGGGGGCAGGAGGAGAAGAGGACGACAGAGGATGAGATGGCTGGATGGCATCACAGAGTCGATGGACAACAACATTGAGTAACTCCAGGAGTTGGTGATGGACAGAGAGGCCTGGCGTGCTGCAATTCTTGGGGTCGCAAAGAGTCAGACATGACTGAGTGACTGAACTGAACTGAATAGATGCTGAAAAGGAAATAGGGCAGGTTATGTGATGCTGTGAATTGTTTAGATTGGAGGAATGGAGATGAGAAGCTGTTTCCAAAGAGATGATTTTGAAGTTGTGGTTTTAAAAGATTGGCGAAAATATATTTCAAGATGAAGCTACACAATCCTGTGTCTCTAGGTGGGATTGAGTTTAATGGACTGAATGTAAATTTGGTGGCAGAGGTGAGGAGCAGCCCACCTGGAATCTGAGAGGTCAACATCAGGTGTGATTTTATTCTAACTCGCAGTAGGATGCCATTGAAATGGATGTGGCAAGTTAAAGCAAAAAAAAAAAAAAAAAATAGCATAGCCAAAATACGTACTGCAGGGTGTATACCATTGGAGAGGAGCAGCAGAGGAAAAGGGACATCCATCCACTAGCTTGAAGATCCCTGCAAAGTAAACTGCAGGGTCGTGATTGTACATCAGAAAGTCTAGCCTATGTAGGCTCCAATACACTTAGTCCTAAAAGAGAGAGATGAATTTTTGTCTTGGAAGACACCAAAACTTTCTGATAACCTAGGTATGTGTTGATTGTCCAGTCCCTGAATAAAGCTGCATCCAGTCAAAAATATCCATTGCTACTTCCCTGTCAGGCTCCAAGTTTGGAGCTGATGACTCTATTTTCTGTTTAATCAATCCAAAATAAATGAAAGAAAGTGAAATGTTAATCAAAAATAAACAAAGATATTGAGCCAGCCACCAGTAGTGACTTTTATTGCCTTTGCTGTAGAGTTGGTAAGGGAGTTTTAGATGAAATTCCCCCTTCAGATACTGGGAAATGGTGCTTTGTTCAAGTAAAGCAACTGTCCTTCCTTGTGGTTCTTTGCGGTCCACTGTGACCAGGCAGCTTGTTTTCATCAAGTTAGAAGAGTGTCAGAATATGTAATTCCCTTTCTGTGTCCCGATTTCTCAGAAGAGACATTCACATGAACTTGCCACATTATGAACCCCAGGAAACGAGCATGAGAGGCTCAATTTGGCAACAAGGGTTAGTTTGGGAAATGAAGGTATTTCATCCTGGCTGCTGCTAGCAGTTACCACACAGGTGGTTCAAATGATTTGTATTAGCAGAATCTCCATCCATCCAGGATTGCCAGGGGATGGGCATCACTGCAAAATAGTGATGTAATCTTAATTCCTTGGATTTTTTATTATGGATCTTTAGCCATACAAAGGAAGTAAATAACTACTAGCTTGAGCATCTTTTACAATGGTGGTATCACTGAAGATAAAATGAGAGAGTGGAATTTTGGTCTTAAAGACGTACATGTCTTCTTGCAATGGATGTCTCCAGTACTCAGTAGTTGAAATCAGCATATTTAATTAGTCATAACCTATGAACACACTGTTTAGCAATATCTTACTGCCTGTCCTTTGTCCCTCAACATAATTCTGGAAGTTCACCATTCACCAATTACTAAGGCATGAAAGCAAATTCAAGTATTAGATTACATAAAAGACAATTTTACTGAAAAAAAATCACTAATTCCAGAAACAAAGATGGCTAGATTTGTAGAACATCTTCACTGTTCACCTCCCCATTGACACAGCTTAATAGTGTTTTCATTTATTGCCAAAAACCAATGCCACGGAAATATCTATTAAATTTTCTGAAAAATAAGTACAATCCCCTTTCAATATAAATGTTGATGCAGTTAAAATCATGCCTCTTTCTCTGTAAGAAAGGTGATTCTTTTTCCATACCTGACAAAACCTCATAACTACTTCTAGTGAAAGCATTCATAGAGTCTTTCCTGCCTCAAACATTTTATCACCTTTTTGTTCCAAGAAAGTGATCTGTTTGGAGCTATGAAATATTTGTCAATAGAGTAGCAATTGACATTCTTATCTGTAATAATTTAAGTTAGTTAGTGTCTAGAGGAATAAATTCCATACTCCACTGCTCTGAAGTAGGTTTCCTAAGTTGAATTAGATATATCAGTTATGATTGTTGTCATTATGGATTTGATTTTATGCTGAAAACATGATTATCCAAGTCATTTATAAGTAACATCAAGCTGGAGTAACATGTTGGAGTAAAACCTCTATTTGCTTCTCTCCCTTTCAATGACCTTTAATTTATGCCTCCTTATATTTTAGCAATTCTGCATTTTTGCTCCAATATTCTAAGAAGTTTAGTCTTGTATTCAGATCATTAGGGGCTTCTCTAGTGGCTCAGACAGTAAAAGAGTCTGCCTGCAAAGTGGAAGAGCTGGGTTAGATACCTGGGTCAGGAAGATCCCCTGGAGAAGGAAATGGCAACACATTCCAGTATTCTTGTCTGAAAAACCCCAAGGATGGAAGAGCCTGGCAGGCTCCATGGGGTCACAAAGAGTAGGCATGATTGAATGACTATCACTCAGATCAATAGGCTAAATGTAATTGAAATTAAAGTAATAAAAAGGCAGAAATATGCTTCACCCAAAATCTACAAGGAAGTTGTTAAAAATAAAAAAAAGCTCAGAAACTTACTGTCTCTGCAGCCCTCAGTAGTTGTTTTATAATAACCATTGTTATTGTTGTTACTAAATCATTAGTTGAAGTTTCTCCTCTCCATAGTCTTCACCTCTCATTTCCCTCTCCACTACTGCCCTGCTGGAAAAAACACCACCAAAAAAAAAAAAACAAAACAAAACCCCAGAGACTTCTTTTACTGAAGCTTCCACTATTGGCTCTCAAATGACAATATATAGGGATACAAGACTAGAACAACCTTTAGGGTTTTGTTTGTTTGTTTATTTCTAGGTAAGGAATAAAAAACACTTTACTTTTTTCTCTAAGATTATATGCTTGACATGATCAATAAAACAAAACTGCCAGTTATTTTAAAAACATCTTCTTGAATTGAAGTGGATTATTGATTCATTTGATGTCCCACAATAAAATTTTTGATAAATTTGATATACCATATGTATATATATACCACATAAAGATACTACATAAGGACATTTTAAACTGTATATGCAGTTTATTTATTTTATTTATGTATGTATTTATATGCTAAATAATTTTTAGAATCAAATAAATATCTTGTTTTGAGAACTTCTAATCTGGAGGAAATATTTACAGTTGAGACCCACTAACAAACTGACTTTGTCATGACTTTAAATCAAATTATTTATGCTCTTACATAAGAAGCCTCCAAGTCTATTACATTTAAATATGGACTGAATTAATCTATCCTTCATTCCTATACAATCTTGTCTTCATTCATGTAATTTTAAAGCATTAGCATCAAGAAAAAGTAGGCTGTTTAATTTAACCCAAGCCTTTCATCTTATAATTGAGAAAACTCAGAGGTGGGGGAGATAAATGACTTTCTTATATTCTTCATTAAATAATTGAAAAGTGAAAGTGAAAGTCGCTCATTCGTGTTCAACTCTTTGCAACCCCGTGGGCAATAGAGTCCATGGAATTCTCCAGGCCAGAATACTGGAGTGGGTAGCCTTTCCCTTCTCCAGGGGATCTTCCCAAACCAGGGATCGAACCCAGGTCTCCTGCATTGTTGGCGGATTCTTTACCAGCTGAGCCACGAGGCAAACCCCCTTTAGATAGTTATTCATTCCTTATCTTGCAACTAAGGATTTAAGTTTACCTATAGATATAAGATGGGCTTGCCTGGTGGCTCAGTAGTAAAGAATCCGCCTGCCAACGCAGGTGACACAGGTTCTATCTCTGGGCTGGAAAGATCCCCTGTGAAAGGAAATGGCAACCCTTTCCAGTATTCTTGCATGGGAAATCCCATGGACAGTGGAGTCTGGCAGGCTACAATCACTGGGATCACAAGATTTGGCTAATCTCCAGTTTAGTGACTAAACAACAACAGATCTAAGAGAAGAGGATAGAAAACAAATGAAATATTATCTAAACGGTGGCTAGATTTGGCCACTGATGTGGTTCTAGATGTCCAAGTGGCAAAAACAGAATGCAAGCATTACAAATCCCCAAATGCCTCTGAGCTGCCTTCAGATTAATGCATTTATGGGAAGCAAAGAATTCCTACAGAGGACTGCAAGTAACTGACTCCCAACCTGGTTTCTTTCCACCATGCTTCCCGAACAAGTTTTTAATTGTTTATGAGAAAGATTATTTAAAGTTAAACACCCTCCCATTTCTTTTAAGTTCTCTTTCCTTGGAAATGGTTGCTCTGTTAGTCATTTGTCCTTTGTGACATTCTTGTCTGTCTGGTTAGCACACACCTGCATCTCATGGCTTCAACTAGAGTCTGAGCTCTAAGAGGGTGGGGAACACCTTTATCTCTTTTTGTCTTCTATGGAAATGGAAGAGTGTCCCACAAGTAGTAATTGTCAACATGCTAAACATGAAGGAGGAGAGTAAAATAGAATATATATTTGTGTACTCATCATCGATCTAAAGGCCATTTGGCTAATCTCCAAGTTGTCCAAGGGTCAACTGTACACATATATGCTTAGGTATACAGGTATCACGTCGCTTACTTCCAAAGATATCTAAATGATGTCTAAAGATGATCTGAAAGCCCCATTCTTTCTTCCCAACAATGAGTATGTTAGCTTCCTGGATGATAATATTAATAATGACTACTATGTATTAGAAATTTTGCCAAATATCCAATATTATGCAAAGGATTTTTCATTTATCACTTAATCTAACTTTTACAGTGTGTAAATGTTAGTTCTCACAAAACAGTGAAATAAAAATGTAGGTAATTTTAATTAATCTCATTCTTCAAACATTTTTTCCCCTATCCAACCAAAAGAAGTAAGAACACCACTTAATAATCATTTGCTATTGAATAGCTTATAGCATCTCATCTTTTCCAAGCCCCTTGGCCAGTGTCAGGAAGGATTTGTGGTTTTGAAAGATCATCAAACACTCCTGAAGTTAATCTGAACTGTCCAGAGGTGGGATGTGTCCCAGCAGTCCATGAGAGACCTTGGACAAAGCTTAATGCCACTTGAGGATAGAGTGTCTTCTCTGGTCTCTGAAATTCCACACTCTTCCAAGAGAAAATCTCCTTCCTTTCTTGACTATTTCAGTCTTCATATACTTGTGGCAGGGACATTTCCCTTGGACCCCTCCAGGCAGTTTTCAGTCTCCCTAAATGTGTCCTATGACAATCTTGGGGAGGTAAGATGCCCATAAAGCCAAAAGGACTTGATTTCTTTCATCAGAGTCTACAGGCCCAATGGCCTTCCTCTGGCTCTTGTTGAAATTTTAGTGGAATCATCTACTTCCCTACCATAGCAAGGCACCACTTTTAAAGATGAGGCCTCACCAGGATCCAAAGAGTGAAAGCATTGTTATTGTAGGTGTGGAGTGGAGATTTTCCTTCCACTACTGAAAGCAAACTGAGCACCCTTCCTTTCAGATATCACATTGCGAACTCCTCTGAAATTTTCTTTGTCATGTCCCTCTAGATCTTTTCTTGGCCTCACTGATTTCCAGGTTTTGAATTCCTATGGAATATCTGTGTTTCTCATTAATTTCAACAGATGTATTTCCCTTTTCTCTAAATGGAATCTTGGCATCCTGAGTTTGGTCTAGATTTCTAACCTACAGTCCTTGTGTGTTTCTGTGGTCTTGGAAGAACATTCTCCTTTGCCTCCTCTCATCATGCTCAGGTGATGAACTTGATTAAACGAGGCAGAGGGAAGTTGAGCTCAGTCAGCAGTGTATGTAGATTCCTTACTCACTGACTTGGCTTCCTACTGTTGATCACATCCTGAGTCATTTATGGATGAACCAACCTTTCTCCTGAAAGGTTCCATCAGTGGCAACTCTTGAAGCACTCATGCTAATGGACTCAGGTTTTAAATTCTGGCATCCCAGAAACAGCATGTTTATTGAACACACTCAGCTCAGCTATTTCATTCAGGTGCCACAGAATACAACATTTTGCTAAACAGAGTTGAAAAGCAGACATTACATTCCTTTCACAGCTTCAGCTTGGAAAAGAATTTTTCTATCCCCTCCTAAACCCGTGAAAAGTCCCACTCTATGGGTCTACCATAAACTCTCTTAGGACAAATTGCCTAAATGGAATTTCCTAAATGATCCCATGAGCTATTCAAGGATTGCATGTAGAAGTAATTCCATGGGCAAAAAAATAAATAAAGTGGAGAAAATGTTCTAAGATGTCTCCCTCTTAGAGAATATCAATACACGTGGTAAAGTTTCTAAGAAGATAGGAAATAGAAAATGATTTTGCTTTCTCTAAACCAAAGTTCTCCAAACTTAATAGACAATTATTCATTTTAATTAAATATCTACTGCAGATACACAGGACAAAGGTTACTAATAAATGAGTCTTTAGGTTTTTCTGTCTGCTTGGCCACCCATGAGGCTTTTGGCTTTTCCAACTGAGATTTTTTTCATTTCTCCACTTCCTGAAGTTGCCCACTGTGCTCTATTCAGCTTCTGAAATGAAGAAGCAAGAGGAAAGGTGGAAGAAGAGAACACTAAGAAGCTCAGAGAACTTTATGGATGACTCCATTTTCCAATGAAGCCTGCCGCATGTATTTCTTTCTCATGTTCTTCTTACACTGTGATTTCAAACAGGAGATGGGCTCTATGTCCTTCTCTTGAGTCTGGATGTGCTCTCTTATTGCTGTGACTGGTAGAAAACTGCTGAAGTGATGTGATATGTTTTCTGAAGCTAGTGCATCAAAAGCATACAGCTTTTCTCTGGTACTCACTCTGCCTCATTACCTGAACTTGATTAAAGTTCATTATGCCCCATTCACTATACAGCATAGTGGCTGGAATAAGCTGACAGGTCCTGGAGTGGAGGAGATAAGGCAGTATGATTTAGCTTAGGTTTTGCAGTTCAAAACTGTGATGATGACAACTACCAATCAGTGACAAACAACTCTAACAAGGCAGCAGCTCTTTTTTGGAGCTTGTTCAGTTCAGTTCAGTTCAGTTGCTCAGTCGTGTCCGACTTTTGAGACCCCATGAATCGCAGCACGCCAGGCCTCCCTGTCCATCACCAACTCCTGGAGTTTACCCAAACTCATGCCCATCCAGTCGGTGATGCCATCCAGCCATCTCATCCTCTGTTTGCCCCATCTCCTCCTGCCCCCAGTCCATCCCAGCATTAGGGTCTTTTCCAATGAGTCAACTCTTTGAATGAGGTGGCCAAAGTACTGGAGTTTCAGCTTCAGCATCAGTCCTTGCAATGAACACCCAGGACTTATCTCCTTTAGGATGGACTGGTTGGATCTCCTTGCAGTTCAAGGGACCCTCAAGAGTCTTCTCCAACACCACAATTCAAAAGCATCAATTTTGGGGTGCTCAGTTTTCTTCATAGTCCAACTCTCACATCCATACATGACCACTGGAAAAACCATAGCCTTGACCAGATGGACCTTTATGGCAAAGTAATGTCTCTGCTTTTTAATATGCTATCTAGGTTGGTCATAACTTTCCTCCTGAGGAGTAAGCATCTCTTAATTTCCTGGCTGCAGTCACCATCTGCAGTGATTTTAGAGCCCCCCAATATGAAGTCTGACAGTTTCCTCTGTCTCCCCATCTATTTCCCGTGAGGTGATGGGACCAGATGCCATGATCTTAGTTTTCTGCATGTTAAGCTTTAAGCCAACTTTTTTACTCTCCTCTTTCACTTTCATCAAGAGGGTCTTTAGTTCCTCTTCACTCTCTGCCATAAGGGTGGTGTCATCTGCATATCTGAGGTTATTGATATTTCTCCCGACAATCTTGATTCCAGCTTGTGCTTCTTCCAGCCCAGCGTTTCTCATGATGTCCTCTGAATATAAGTTAAATAAGCAGGGTGACAACATACAGCCTTGATGTACTCCTTTTCCTATTTGGAACCAGTCTGTTGTTCCATGTCCAGTTCTAACTGTTGCTTCCTGAGCTGCATACGGGGATGCATGTAGGGATCGAATCTGGGTCTCCCACATTGTAGGCAGATGCTTTACCACCTGAGCCACCAGATAAGTCCTTTTGGAGCTTGGGATACCCACAAATACTACTTAGAACGCTGAGCTCATTTTCCCTTCTCAAGAACAAATAATTCAAACAATTATATTTTCTCTTGGAACACTGTTTGTTCATTAGTTTCACTAACTCAAGTGGAGCTGTCATCTGAACCTCTAAGTTTTCACATGCCCATCTCGTGTCCTTTTCTGAATTAGCTGAACCATCATCTCTTGAGAGAAGCTCTCCCTTTCTCCTGTCTAGGAAATTTTCTGTCTATACCTTTCATAGCACTTGACATCACTAACTTGATGACTTGTTTATTGGCTGTCTCTTCCCATTAGAATAGAGTTTTCTCCTTGCTTTATTCACCACTGCATTTTCAATATATTGTCTAGTTAGAGCATTTGTTAAATGCATGGGCAAAAATAAAGGGTCGCTTGACAGTCTTTGTCCTGAGAGTCAGAAAACTGGCTTCTGGGGCCATTTTGCAGCTGCACAGGTACAGAAACTAGGTCTCAGTGCACCGTGCCTCATGCATAGGTAGGGAAGGCACACGCAGCTGACTTTCACGGCTGGCAGCACACAAAGGCTTTCCTGCTTCTGTGGTCCAGATTTTTGAGGCTCTCACATGGCCTGAGTTTCAGCCTTAGCAAACCCTTATTTTATTTAAGCTGATTTTTTTTTAAACCACAAAAATCACATTCAATCATTTGAATATCTGGGTTGTAGTTTCATCTGATAAAGCCATTTGTTTGGGGAACACTGGGTCCTTGTAGACACACCTTTGTTCTTAGTCTAGTCTATTTACCCCAGATATTTGGGTGTTTGGATATTGTCCAAACACACAAACTGGGAGTAAACATGACTTGACTCCATTAGTGGTACTTTGCAGCTTCTCTTCCAAGAAAAGGCTCAGAAGAATAACAATAGTATAACTTTTGTCCTAATCAGGACACTTCTGAGAGGAAAATAGAGCTTTGTTAACCATTACATCCATTATCTAAAGTGCAGAGATTGTCAAGGTAAGAAAGAGATATATGCTTGTTAAAGTTTCCACATTGGTAAAGTGAAGAACCATCAATATTTTGGCATGTTTTGAACAAAAATATTTTTATAGTGTCATCATTTTATTTGCTTTCTTTATTTTCACAATGCCTTTTTGATGCAAAGGACAATAGTCAGGGACTGGGTAGAAAACAGAATTTCTCTGGAAAACATTTAACTGAAGAGAATTTCATATAAGGTTATCGATGAGATGTGGTTAGGCTTTTTTTTTTTTTTACTTTATTTACATGTATATACATATGCATATATCTTTACAAATATCACTTTATATATATTCACTCTATTATATATATACTGGCTTCCCTTGTAGCTCAGTTAGTAAAGAATCTGCCTGCAAGCAGAAGACTCAGGTTCGATTGCTGGGTTAGGAAGATTTCCCTAGAGAAGGAAATGGCAACCCTCACCAGTATGCTTGTCTGGAGAATCCCATGGACTGAGGAGCCTGGCGGGCTACATACAGTTCATGGGGTCAAAAAGAGCTGGACATGACTTTGTGACTAAACCTCCATACATACACATATGCTTGTGTGTGTGTATATATGCATATATATGTATTAATAAACCTTTAACTAATAGATTTCATTTTTTAGAGCAGTCTAAGATTTATAGAAAAATTGAACTGAAAGTATAGGGAATTCCTATATACCTCCTCTGTCTGGCACAGTTTTTCCTAATATTAACAACTTGCATTAGTGTGGTCCACTTGTTACAACTGATGAACCAATATTGATACACCATGGTGTATGGGAGCTGATACACCATATACCATGATAAAGTAAAAAGTTAGTATTAGGGTTTACCCTTTGTATTGTACATTCTATGGATTTTCACAACTGCATAATGACGTGTATCTACTATGTATCTACCATTCTGTAGCAGCCTACAGAACAGTTCACTGCCCTAAAAACTCCTGTGTTCCACCTTGAATGGAAGTTTCCCTCTCTCTTCAATGCCCACCTCTAGCAATCACTGATCATTTTCCAGTCTAAATAGTTTTGCCTTTTCCAGAATGTCACATAATCAGAATCAGAGAGTACGTAACATTTTCAGATTGGCTTCTTTCACTTGGCTAATATGTATTTAAGTTTCCTCCATCTTTTTCTATGACTTTAAAATCATTTTTCCTTTTCTTTTATTATTTTATTTCTATTTTCATAGATCATTTTTATCACAGAATACTATTACTTTGTCTAGTTGTACCACAGTTTGTTTATGCACTCACTTATAAAGGACAACTTGATTGCTTCAAATTTTTAGTGAGTATGAATAAAACTGCTATAAATATTCCTGTGCATGCTTTTGTGTGAACATTAGTTTTCAAGTCATATGAGGAGGCATCTGGGAACATGATTGCTGAATTATATAGTAAAATTATGTTGACCTTTATGAGAACTGTGCATCTTCAAAAGTATTGTTTTGTATTCCCACCAACAATGAATGCACGTTCCCATTGCTCTATGAGTTGTGGGTAGTTTTAATGGAAGCAACAAAAAATGTTCAGAAGCTCAGACCAACAATACCCAGAAGCCGTTACCACTCCTAGACCTGAAGGGCAAAAGAAGGAAAGCAGGATTGGCAGAACCCAGGGGTAACTGGAACCATGAAGGACCATAATCATGGAGGCCTGGGGTTGCTGCCAGGAAAGAGGTGCCAAGGATGAGTGGGGCCAAGGGAATACATATCCTGGTTTCTTTGTCTTCTTACCCCTGTCTCCTGACAGCACCTCCATTAGCTGGGCCAGGGAGAACCTAGAGAAAAAGAGAATTCCCATGATTTTGTCAGTAAAGATCAGCTCCCAACCTTCCCCACCCCCCACTGCTCCCACCCCAGGGATACAGAGCAGGGCAGAAAAAGTGGGGTCCTTCAAGGGGGTGGAGTACACACAAGCATTACAAAATTATGGTCATGATGGTATAGTAAGCAATAATGTCATGAACAGTGTTGATTTTTGAGGAATTTTAAAATAGTGCATCACTAGTTTTCTGTAGAGTGTGTTACTGAGTCATTTCTAAACCTTGTGAAATAGGCTAAGGAGCTGACTTCACCAGCACACTGGGGGATATCTCTCCAGGACCTCCTTTCCTGCCTGCTCACCTGGTGAATGTCTCCTAACTGTCCCAAGCAGGTGGGTCTCCATACAACTTCAGATCTGTAGGGATGAGGCAGCCTTGTCCTTATCTATCAATTATAGAGCTTAATAATACTGCCCTTGCATAACTATTTCCAGATGAAATTCCATTAAAACCCAAAATCTGTTCTCTGAATTTACACAGTGGTATTAGAGGCTAGAGAGCCATTGGCTGTCGTGATAGCTTCCTTGTCTATTAACTCCTTTTTTTCCATTCAGGTAAAGGACTTCTTTATGAATGTGGGGAAAAAACCCAAAACAACATTCATTGTCTTTGTTTTTTCACCCTTTGATACTCAGGGTCCTCCAGAGCACAAGTTTGGGGAGGGGAGCTAGGAGAGGGTACTTCTTTCCTGAGATCAGAATTTCTCAACTTCAGCACTATTGACCTTTGTAGACAGACAATTCCTTGTTGTTAGGAGCTGTCCTGTGTATTGTAGGATGTCTAGCATCATCCCTAGCCTCTACACACCGAATACCTCAAGCATCCTCCCTAGTTTTGACAATCAGAAACCTCTCCAAACAAAATTGTCAAGGCTCCCCCGCTAGGCAAAATCCTCCCTAATTGAAAACTACAGTCCTAGTTGAAAGGAGACACCAGTTTATGCTGAACTTGTTGCTATAGTAGCTTAATAGTAACTTCTATCTCTTGACAGAGTTTTTATTCTGTTTTTTGTAACCAAAGGGTTTTACAACCTGCATCCCAACTTGTTATAAAGTGCCATCTTCCAGAACATTTTGTAGGGAGTAGATGTCTTTTCTGACTCAAAGCATCTTTCCTTCTTCACTCCTCTTTTACTCACACCCGCATATCTGCTCCATTTAGAAGATCTCAGCATCTCTTGTGGCCATATGTGTTGGGTCATTGATGACACATCCAACTGTTGCAGAATTTCAAATGGCAGTTGGAGTAAAGACTTTGTTCTCTAGAATTTCTATGCTGCACACAACTTGATAAACAGAGGGGAGGAGAAATACTTGTTTATGCCTTGACCCAGTCATAAGTCATTAAATACTGACCCCTCTAATGTACCATATTTTACCCAATGACCCTTGTTTATTCAGTGATCTTGTTTATATCTGGAATATACAGCTCTACTCTTTCCAGTTTTTATCCTCCTCCAAGTGCTGAATGGGGAAGAAATTCTCAAATTTCTCAACCTCCTTTTACATTGGAGGCAATTTTATTTATTTATACCCTGCCTCATTCCAAAAAAGGTTTTGAGGAAAATGAAGACAGAGGATGGCATGGGTCAGTGGGAGAGCAACTGGAAATGACATTCCCCAATTCAGCAGTGTTTTCTGAAACAATGTCAAGCCCTTACAAGGATGGGAAAATAACCAAGTCACATACCATGAAAGTCAAGGATTCTCTCTTAGGGAATAAGTGTCCTCAAGCTACTGTCCTCCCAGTACATTTGTGAGCTTAACAGTTTGGAATGTCAACAAGAAGGGTGACTGAGGGCAGAGGGCTGCAAGAGGTTCCACAGCCCACTCATTGATCAATGCGAGGAAAGAAGTCAAAGCTGGAAGCTCTTTGGAAAGAGTATGCAAACTAACCACTTTGAGTCAACATGTAAGAGAGATTTATCTTCCCCAGACATGCACAAGCTAAACCAAGAATCCTGAGCAAGCAGACATCCTGAATACAATCCTCTATAGGGAATGCAGCTGAAAATCTGTTCAATAAATGTTGACACCCTGCGTTGTCTGTCTTTCAACATCCTTCACTAACTAACCTTCCAAATGCTCAGTTCAACTAGAGATATGTTCGGTTCAACCACTTTATTTACAATAGTTTTCAAGACCAAATCTGGGCTTGAGTGTTTCTTTGCTGACTCATAATTTTTAAAAAGAGAGAAAGAAAAAGGGAGAAAAGAGAAAGAAAAGAAGGAGTCAAGAAACAGTATGTAATAAGTCCAGTTGAGGTTTTTCGTCTTCTATAGTCTTTCAAAAGAGGAAGTGGAAGTTTGAAAGCCAGCCTCTAAGTGGAAGTTCAATTATCTGGGAAGGTTTCAAACTCAGCAGACCATAGGTATCATCAGAAGACCTTGCCACAAGTTGCTCAGAATATCTTCGGTTATTAGCATGTTTAAAAAGGACCTAAAAGAGCAGACTCATAAAATCACAGGCACTCACTCTGCAGAGTCAGTCATTATTTCAGCTGGGGGAGCAGAGATCTTTGAGTAGTCTGTGTTGTTGTGACCCAAGCACCTTGACCAGAAACAAAGCTGGAAGCACATTTGGATAGATCAAAGACATGGAAAATGAGGAAAGCAGCTTGGCTAGTGTAGAGCAGCACTATGCAAAAGAAATATAATGAAAGCCATAAACACAACTTTAAATTTACTAGTAGCCACATTTAAAAAAGTAAAAAGAAACAGGGAAAATGAATTTTCATGACATATTTTCTTTAACCAAATATATCCAAAATATTATCATTTCAACATGTAATCAATATCAAAATATTTAATAAAATAGTTTACATTCTTTTACTCATACTGTCTTGAAAATCTCATGAATATATTACACCACATATCATTCACAGTACATATGTTTATTGGTATATCGTTCAGTTCAAATCAAAATGAACCACATGCAAGTTCTAATTTCTCAGTACCCTAGGACATCAAGACATACCATAGTCTATTAAAAAAGTGACTTCACACATGTAAATCCATGGCTGATTCAGGTCATTGTATGACAAAAACCACTACAATATTGTAAAGTAATTAGCCTCCAACTAATAAAAATAAATGGAAAAAAATTTTTAAAAATTAAAAAAAAAATGACTTCATCAATATGATTTGGAAGATAAAAGTATAGTTGCACATAGTAACAGTAGGAGAATTGGATCCTGTCTCTGTGGCCAGCAAGTTGTGTGGCTTTCAACAAGTCACCCTTTTTTCTCATCTGCCAATTGATCTCCCAAGTACTCTTTAACTCTCAGATTCCCAAGTTCTCTGGGATTGTGAAAGACATTGGTGGTGGTTCTAAAGATATATTCATGTGGTTTTTAATACTTGTCCCCATAAGAGAGGAAGCCTAACTCTCCACCCTTTCAATATGTGTTGGATTTAGTGCTACGCTCCTGGAGAAAAGATTAAGGCAGAATTTAGAGGATGTCACTTCTGATATTAGATTGTAAAGACATTGTGACTTTTTTGTTAGATTCTTTTTCTTTTTCTTATTACTTGCTCTGAGGAAAGTCAGCTGCCATGCCATCCTGCATTGTGGGGGACAGGCCTGCCAATATCCATGTGAGTGAGCTTGGAAACAGATCCTCCTCCAGTCAAACCTGAGGGGAATGCAAACAGGACAGCTTGATTATGACCTTATAAGCGATCCAGAACCATAAACACTCAGTTGGGCTACTCTTGGATTTCTGACCTGCAAAAATGTGTTGTTTTAAGTTGCTAAATTGGGATAAATTTGTTACACAGGCAGAGCTAGCTAATACAATACTCTTAGAATATGAAAGACAAGCTGAACAAACTAAAAACCAAGTTGACTACAAGTAGGACTGCAAACGCCTTTCTTTCCATCAGGCATGCTGTCTTTCAGGAAGCAGCAATGCAAGACAGACCCATTAGTTTTAATAATATGTAACATTAACAGCACTTCAGTGTATTGGCACCATTCTAAATGCTTCATGTTTCTTAACTCATCTAATGTTTACCATGACTTATAAGGTAGACAGTACTAATATCTCCATTGAAAAAATGAAGAAAATACAAACAATGTGAGGTTAATTAATTTGCCCAGGATTATACAGGCTGTAAAAGACAAAATTATGATCTGAACATCGATTTTCTACATCTCTGCTATAATGCCTCATACATGCAATGTACTGGATGTTCTCCTCAGAAACTGGTTGACAGAAGAGATGCACAGGTACACAGTGAAAAGTCCTAAAATAATGTCCTCCCCAGGAACAGAGTAAATATTCCTGGGCTAAACCATCTATACTTAAGTAATTTTGGTTGTTAGCAGCCACAATTACACATCTGGGATGCTCTAAGAGGGGAAAACCGATGAGAGCGATGGCCCAAATTCTCTTAAAAATAAAACCTAATACAAATTTAAAAAATAAAACTTTTTAATACAATAAATGAGAATGTAGCAATTAGTTAAGGAAGACTGAAGTTATCTGAATTTGGAAGAATTGTTATTTGGAGAATCAACTTTTCAAGTAGCAATGATGGGGAGCTGAGATGTTTTAAGTGAATTACAAACAAGGGACGGTGAGTGGAGTGCTCTTTTAATCGGAAACACAAAAGTGATATTAAACCAACAGATGACTCTGAAGTTCGAGGTTAGTGAGAATTTCCTACCAGGGAAGGCTATGAAATTTGAGATTATGGAGTTTCCTTTCCCAGAATTTCCCCTCTACAGTTTTCAGACTATGACTTAAAACTCTTAGAAAGAAAGAGGGCAAAGATAAACTCTATCAAAAAGGCATAGCTCTGATAGAAGCATGACTTTGGGGTCAGAGCTGATTTGAAGCCTTTTAATTTTGTCATCTGTGAGTTTCTTAAACTCAGTTAGATGACCACTCTGCATACACTCTAAATTCCTCAACTCTAAAATGAGGATTTGCAGCAATATCTGTGTGTTATTGATGCTATTGAT
The DNA here is from genome assembly GCF_963930625.1 of Muntiacus reevesi. NCBI lineage: Eukaryota > Metazoa > Chordata > Mammalia > Artiodactyla > Cervidae > Muntiacus > Muntiacus reevesi. The sequence continues at coordinate 47,787,635 of NC_089250.1, read as the reverse complement.
GATTGATACTTGCAACTGAGCTAAGCCAATTTGATCTTTCACAATTATCAATTCCTTCTTTATTAACATAGATAGCTTTCAATAATTAGAAATAAGTGAGACCATCTCCCCCAAAGTTCCCTGCCAGTTACTATATAACAATAAGAGGAATTCTCAGGGAGAAATTTGCACCCTGTACAAATATCTATTTGCAAGGAGGTTCCAAATGCTAGGAATTTTTGACTTAGTTCTTTGTTCTGCTAGATATTTCTACAGAGCCTTGGGCAGAAGGTTCACTTGAAACAGATGAAAACGTATTCCAGTGGCAGAATTCAGGTCAAGTCAGATACACAGAAACCTTCTATAGAAAGCTAGAGTGAGGACCATTTCATTTTCCTAAGTTGAGGATGTTATTCAAATGTTTGCAGACTTGGACACTTATCCTCCTTCTTCACACACAAGGGTACTCCTGCAGTGTATCTTCCCATAATCCACATAACTTGAACTACACCAAGCCCACTAATGGGGAACTACTTCTGATACCTCTTACGCTAATTTACGTGGCTTCTGAAGTTCACCCAAAACAGAGAGCTTCAGAGCTTATAGGAGGGCTTCTGAAGTATAGTGATATGCTAGTAAACTGGAACTCAAAATGGGACATTTGCTGATCTGCACTGAATAAATACTGCCACCACACTGATTCAAGTTATTAACATGATACCCATGAATACTAAGTGAGAAAGAGATGTATACAACCAACTCTCATTAGCTGGTTCAAGCCAGCTCCTGGAAAGCACTGAGTGTGGTCTTATGCTTTGAGTTTCTCAGATGCTGACTACCCTTAAAAAGAAACACCCAATGTTAACAAATAGTTTTGGGTTAGTCATCTCATATTGTATAAAAAATTACTCCAAAACTTAGCAGCTTAACACCAAATACATCTATTAACTCAGTTTTGTAGCTCAGGAATCTTGGTAACACTCAGCTGGTATCCCTTTGCTTCAAGATCCCTTAAAAAGATGTGATCTATTAAAATAAATAAATTAAACTAAAAAAATAAATAAAAGATGTGATCTAGGTGTTGGCCTTATTCATGGTCTTATTGGAAGACTTGACTGGGGAAGGAGCCACTTCTAAGCTCAATATAGAGGGTGTGGTCTCAATTACTGCCAGGAGTTAGAGATAGGCTGCCCACAGTTTCTTGCCAGGCAGATCTCTCCTGTCTCCTCAGCATAGCCAGCATGGACAAAAAGCCAATGAGAGAGACAGTGCCAGCAATAATAAGAGAGAGAGTGAAAGCAAGCTGGAGGTCACAGTGTTTTATAATCTAATTTCAGAAGTTACTTCCATCACTTTTCCATGTTCCATTTGTTGGAAGCAAGTCAATCAGTTTAGCCCACATTGAAAGATATGGTTTTACACAAAGATGTGAATATCAGGAAGTGAGAATCATTAGGAACATTTAAAAAACAATATCCCACAAACTCCTAGAGAATAGTCAAAAATTAACTCCTAAGAATATGTCACATTTTCTGAAAGTATTTCAATTTAGATTATAAGCAATATAAACTAAGGTGATGCAAGCTGAATAAAAAGCCCAGTAAATGTTCAATAACTCTTCCTCCTCCTTCTTGTCTCTATGGTGTGGGAGCAGTGAAAAGAAACAGTTAGAGATTGCAACCCGGTACCTCAAGAGCTCCAATTTAGCCAATAAAATGTTGACATCTTTCAAAGTTCTTTAAGACACTTGCCTTCTCTTCACCACAGAATTCATCATTCCCTGTTGCCTTACGTACAATAGGTTCCCATTCCCACTCTGGTCCCTGTATGATTTGTATCAAGGGCCCTTTGACACTGATGATTGTAATTTGCAGATAAACCTCTTTTGAACACTATTTTTTAATGTCTTCCCTTCCACTAAGCCTATTTGTCATTCAACAAATACTTCTCAAGTGCTTCTTGTGTTTTAGAAACAGCACTAGGCAAGCCATAATACATATAGCTAGAAAAAATGTAGCTCCTTGGCCCAACCAAATGAACTATATCTCATTTTATTTTCTCACTTAAACTCAGGTATTCCAAAGATGGTCAATCTAGTGGGAGAAGCAACAGCAAATGGCTGGGGAAATTCTGGAAATAAAACCTTATTCATTCCTTGAGCAAAGGAATCCTCATCACATCACACTGAAGCTAAGTGTGATGGCCCAGGAAGACCTCCAAAACACATAGACAAGAACAGTGGTTCTACAAGTGTGGTCCCCCAAACCAGCAGCTTAGCCACACCTGGAAACTTAGAAATGCAAGCTCTCGGGCACTACCCCCAAACTTCTGAATCAGGAAATCTGGGGGTGTGTCTCAGCAATTTGTATTTTATCAAGCTTACCAAGAGTTTCTGATGTGTCCTCTAGTTTGAGAATCACTGCAAAAGAGCATGTCAGAGCTTACAGATCAATCATATGCTCAATTCACTGACTATACAGATGAGGAAACAGAGGTGCCAAAAAGTGACACAACTGGTTAATTTCACTTGCTAATGAGCAGCTGTTTCCCTCAAGCAGGAGCATCTTGAGTTCGGAGATTTCAAGCAGGCCAGGGGCTGGGCTCCCTCAGAGCCCTGGGCTCCCGCCTAAACCCATTCCTTGGCTCCGAGTGTAACCAGCACCTCTGTCCAGTCATGCACAGCACGTCCTGCCAGGTCTGTAGGTGTGGTCCATGTACTCAGAGGTGTGCCATTGGAAGAGTTAAACAATTACCAACCCTTGCTGGCCTTTCTGCTCTTTAATGCCACATACCTGCCCCATTACCTGCAAAGGTGAGCTCAGACAGAGGCTACGATCATACACCTCTCTGAACACTCACCAGTGCTGAGGTGCCCGGGACAGGGCTGCCAGGGCTGCTACCTTGTTTACACAATTAACTATTGGACAATAAACCTGAACCTCCTCAACGTACATCCCTGGAATACAGGATCATGGTGAAAGGCACAGAATTCCTGGTGCATTTCAGATGTAACTTTCTGAATCACCATTCGGAATGACCAGACTTCTCAAAGTCACATTACGTGAGTTAGTAAATAGGTTATAAATAAAACAACAACAGGAAGCAGTATTTATCAGAGCAAAAGTTACCTTATTAAGTAAGAAGGGGGACAGAGGTTTTGAGCTCCATCCTTCCATATACATGGAAGCTGGGAGAAAGACAAGAGAAGGAAGAAATTTAGAATCTTTCCAAAGTTATTATTTCCATGAATGAGACTAGAAAACAATAATAAAACTGTACAGCACATGTCTTTATCTGGGCTACTAGATGCATTTTAAGTTCCTTTTTTTTAATTGAATTTTCATGTCAATTTCCAAACATATAGAATGAAGGATAGAGGGAGGTGAGAAATGGGTTATTCTGGGTATAAAGCTACATGTTTACAAGGAAATGAAGAATTTTGGTGACATTTGGTAGGAATGATCTTTGAATTCACAAGTACCCATTGCAACTTGAAGGTCTGTTTTAAACAGCATTTCTCAATGGTCTTAAACCTCAAAAGCATTTTTAAAAAAGCAAATGTCCCTCCTCAGAATATGGGGATGTGGGGTCTGACATACAGTGCCATGTGTCTCAGCACACCCCTATCAACTCCCTTCTAATTCCAATAAGGATTCAAAAATGTTTTGATAATAATTCATAGAAATTCTAAATATCCACAATATTAAATTCTGTTCCCAAAACAAAGGAGCCAAATCTTAAACACCTCTGAATTCTTCCACCCTAAAGCAGAGACTCAGAACACCGCTATATCCAGCCTAAAGACATACTTTGTACTACAGTGCTGTATATGTAGAGTTTAGCTCATTTTTAAAGTAAGATTTGAATTAGCTACTGAAGCAGCAGATTATATTTTTCAAAGATGACTGCAATACTACTTCTCAGCCGCATGCTTTTCTAGAATATAACCTTATTAGTACTCCCATCAAAAGGCAGAACTTTGAATCTGGTGGACTTTTGACTGCTTTGACCAATATAGCTGGCTAGAGTGATACCACATGACTTCTGAGGCTGGGTCATAAAATGCCACGCAGCTTTCTCCATGTTTATAGGAATCCTGGCTCTTGAAGTTCTACCTGGGAAGAAATCTTACTACTCAGAGGCTACAGATGTGAGGAAGTCGGCCTCATGGTGAATGGTAGGTAGCTGATCCAAGTGACAGCTCTGCTCAATGAGTCTTCCCAGCCCAGGAACTAGATGTGTAAGTAAATGTGCCTTTAGATGATTCCAGCTTCCAGCCTTTGAGTCTTCCCAGATGAGGCTTCAGACACGGTGGAGCCGAAACAAGACATGCCCACTTTGTCTGTGAATTCCAAGCCAAAACATCCATGAGAATAATAAAATGGTTGTTTGTAAGTGGATAAATTTTAAGTTAATTTGTAATGCAGAAATAGTAACTGGAACATTTTCCAACATACATTCATAAAGAGACTTCCCATAGCATTTCAGAGTTTCTTGAAAAATTGAAGGAAATGGAGGATGGACAGAGGGTGTGGCAAAGCAAGGAACTAGGTAACAGGCCTAGCTGGTAGCAGACGGGAAACATGTGCTTGGTGGACATGTATCTGCAGTTTGCAGTCACCGTCCCTGACACTGTGAACTGAGTTTGGATGACATGACTTGTTATACTCATCCTGTTGTTTTTCCTACATAGCTGAACTGTGGACTTCAAATTGGATAAGTAAGCCAGCAAGGGCCCTGAATCTTTCATATCAGTGCCTTCTTGCCTGGTTACTGCATGTGCTTTTGTTTTGCAACCCCCGCCCTGGGATACAGCAAGCAAGCACATAATAAATATTTGTTGAATTTTGAAATCAGCCCATCCTTCTTGCTGATTTTTTATTTATCTGTGGATTCTGCTGATAACATTTTCTTTTCCCATAAGTTTAATGGCACTGAAGACATCTTTTCTCTTCCTTCTTTTCTTTCCTTCCATCTTCCCTCCCTCTTCCCCACCTTCCTCCTTCCCTTCGTTTCTCACTTTCACATCTTGTACCTATGTCCCCTGGTCCACCTTGCCAGCCCTGGACTGGGACATTTGAGGCTAAAGGTCTATCTTCTCCTAAAGACTGGGCTGACCCCTACATGTCCCCAGGCCTGCAACCGGCCTCTGAGGTCACTTATTCAGCCATCCTTTTTGACAGTATTGGAAGCACACATCTGCAGAGGCTGGGATAAGATAGTCACACCTAAGACAAGTGAATAATGTAATTTCTTCATTCAGGGCCTGAGAAGGGTGCACACACCTCATATGAAAACCAGTGATCCTCTGTTATAAGCTGTTGGGCCAGCACAGTGCAAAGCCCTTTATTCATCTTCACAAAATCCTACAAAGTAGGGGTCTCTCCCAATTTAGTATCAGTATCTTTACTTTCCAGATGAAGGAAAAGATCAATTGCTGTATAATACAAATACCTACTACTATTATTAAATATAAATATATTTTAAAATACATAATACAAATAGAGTAAACATAAATATTGTTATTAATGTAATACTATATTATTAAAAGTATTAATATTATTAAGCATATTAATAATATATTATTAAGTATATTAATATACTCACTATGAATTATAATTTTAACATCAATGTTACTTAATATTGTTTCAATGAATTAATTATAATTCATTGGAAATGATGTTCATTGTAACTAATAATAATAATATTGTATCCTACTATGTACTTAACCATGAATTAGGCACTGTACTTTCATCTTCTCATGTAATCTTTATACAGTCCTCTAAGATGGCTTCTGTTATTATTGCTGTTTGGTAGATAAAGTGATCAGGGAGTGAAGAACATACTGAAGGTCCTACAGTTCAGTTCATTTCAGTCGCTTAGTTATGTCCGACTCTTTGTGACTCCATAGACTCCAGAATGCCAGGCTTCTCTGTCTATCACCAACTCCTGGAGTTTACTCAAACTCATGTCCATTGAGTCGGTGATGCCATCCAACCATCTCATCCTCTGTCGCCCCTGTCTCCTCCTGCTTTCAATCTTTCCCACCACTGAGTCAGTTCTTTGCATCAGATGGCCAAAGTATTGGAGCTTCAGCTTCAGCATCAGTCCTTCCAATGAATATTCAGGACTGATTTCCTTTAGGATGGACTGGTTTAATCTCCTTGCAGTCCAAGGAACTCTAAAGAGTCTTCTTCCACACCACAGTTCAAAAGCATCAATTCTTCAGCGCTCAGCTTTCTTCATAGTCCAACTCTCACATCCATATATGACTACTGGAAAAACCATAGCTTTGACTAGACAGACAGTTTGTTGGCAAAGTAACGTCTCTGCTTTACCACAGTAAGGAGCTAACTCTGTACTCGGAGGACTGAAATTTGAATCCAGGTTTTTTGACACCAAGTCCATGTTCTTTCCTTTCTATCAAGGCCCTCTGGTCTTTACTGTGCACTTATGTTAGCACCCCTCTAAACCTATATTCTTGGCTAGCTGGGATCCTGAAACCTTCCAAGTCAGAGAAGGGTGAGCAGTTTCAGTGTCTCAGAAATGAGGGGCCATTGGAGCCATTTCTTTAGACCAGCATTTTGCAGACGTCCCCCACGCTCCCCCGTGTCTTCTGAAACTTGAGTCAGCAACTGAGCAAAGCCACAAAGACGGTTCCAGGAGGTGTGGTGTGACCAGGAATAAACACGGGCCGGGAGCATTTGAACCAAAAGGCACTGAAACTCGACAACCAGGACATGCCAGGGCATGCCGGCTCATGGCTCATAGAGGTTGCGACTTCTGTTGTGAACGTTCAGTCACTTGGTCAAAATAATACTACTAATAATGCCACCTGCTGACACTATTGGGGTTCTCCAGCATTTGAGGGGACAGCACAGTCAAGTTCCACTGAACGGAACATGAAACCACAGGCATACAGGCGTTTTTTGCCTTTGAAGGGAGCAGATGCAGGGTAGGGTTAAGGGGTGGAATTTCCCTGGCTCCTTCCATGACGCCAAGACCAAGGTTAGAAATGAACTGAACCACCTTGTAAAAAGCATTATATATAAAGTCATCTGTTTACCTCAGCCGCTGCTGTCACAGCCCCATGTTCCTATCAAGGGCTTAAAGCAAACACTGTGAGTGGCTGAAGAACAACACCGTTTCTGATTCTCTCCTAAGACCTGATTCACTTACAAAATGGGCTTATGAACTTAAAATTATGAGAGGGGAGGATGGAGGGGAAAGACAAGAACCCCTTTATTTAGCATATTATTCACAATGAAAATTGGCACAGAAGTCAACCACATACATTAACATAGCTTGGGCGAGTTTAAAGCTTATGAACACATTTCTGTGGAAAAATGCGAATATGGAAAATCCCCTCTCTTATTTTGCCCTTTCCAAAAAAGCAATGAGTTCTGGGCTCCATGTGTATTCCTAACCTCACTTAAAAACCAAGAAATTAATTGCCAAGTGAGCTGGGGGAGCCTGAGCTGAAGGGAGCTGAGGGTCTGCTGTCTTGTAAACCGGAGTAGGTGAAGGGAGGAGGCCTGGGACTGCCTTGCAAGTCAGACTTCCTCTGATCACAGAGGGGAAGCCCAAGGAGACCCTCAGAGGTTCTCTGCTGATGGGGGTGTCTGGTGGGGAAAATGCATTATAATTAGAGAGGGAGAGAGATCTGTTTCTAATCTTGCTCAAAATACACCAATTTAAAGGGAAGTTATAGTTAGGGAATTGTACACAGCAGTACTCAGGAGTCTGGTGTAGTGAGCTTGTCACTGGGTTTTATTCATTCAGTGCTTCCTTAAGGACCCTGCAAGTACTTAGAAACACACATAATCATCCTCCCCAAAACTGTCTCTGAGATAGATAGAGGTGTCTGCTGATAGTTCTTCTTGTTTTAGTTATTTTTCAGGCTCTACTAGACGACAGATTCCCTGGAGAATAATGAATTTAGCTATTCATTCACAAACAGGGGAAACAATTCACAGATAAATAGGCTAAGAAAAATTTCCACCACTGCATAGCACTATCCATCAGTGTATCTCTCGGTCCTTCTCCCACCCATCCATCCATCCACCCACCCACCCATCCATCCACCCACCCACCCATCCATCCATCCATCCATCCATCCCTCCACCCATCCATCCATTCATCCATCCTCCCATGCATGCAAAGAATAACTTATTGAGAGTTCACAGGGCACTTGCCTATGCACATGCAAAGTTCTAAAGAAGCCCTGGAGAAAAACTTACAATTTCTGAAAAATCCTTACTGCTTAGCCTGGAAAGCAGAGCAACACTGGTTCTGGTGAGGAGACAGAGCATGAAAAGGCTGAAAAGTAGGAAAGAGAGAATTTAAGAACCAAGTGAAATGCTAAGTAAATATATTAAGTAACTCCATTGATAGAAGTATTCAAATAAGGAAATATAAGAGTCAGGAAACAATCGATAAATTTTAGGAAGCACTCAGCAAGTCATTATTGAGCATCCATTCTGTAGCTGACTCTGTACTAGACCCTGGGAACACAGACAAGCTCTTTCTATGCTCATAGCTTCTTCCAGTCCAGCTATGAAGGAGACACATGATGTTATGTCCACACTGTCATAAACTCTGAAACCTCCATGAAAACTGAAGGCAGAGTCCAAGAACAGTCTGCAGACTCAGTGAGGAAGAGGCATGTAAAAGGCCCTGTGGTGGGACCCATCTTCTGAGGAGACATCTGCAGACCAGTATGGATGGAGAGGTTGGTCATCTAAGGACTTACAGGCTATGCTGAACGAAATGGATAGTTGCTTACAGTTTAAAATGTTTGCTTTTTAAACTATGCTTCTGGCTTCTGGGAGTAGAATGGCCTGTGATGGCAAGTGGTAGAATCAGGGAGTCCACTAGGACAGTCATTCAGGCAAGATGGTAGTGGTATATGAATTATGACCTTTCAGGTAGGAAAGGGGAAAAAAATGAGATGTGAGCTTAAAAACTAATGCAGAAGAGAAGGAAATTAGAACCTCTTTCTGGGAAGCAAAAGAATGGGAAAATAAGAAAATGCTTCTTCCTCTCCCCCAGGTGGTTGCTGGAAGTGTGGTGGGTGTTGCAGGGGTCAGGTTGGGAACGGGGCAGAGGGCAGGGTCTTGCCAGCAGATACGGTAGTTAAGGGTGGGCTGTTCTTGAGATCAGCTATCCACCCCACTTAGCTATGGAGAGAGAAAGTTTGAATTGAACTAGCTTCCAGAATGCCAAATACATCTGTGCACATACTTATCCTTCTTGCAGGTATTCTATTATTTCTATGCTGTGACATTTTTAGTCTTTAAATCCAAAAATGGAAAAAAGAAATGGAAATTCTTTGATATTTGGAGTTACAGTTTCTCAGATACAATTGGGATGAAATTGAGCAGGCACAAACTTTGATTACCATTACAATATTAAATTTCAAAAATAATGTTAAGCATGAAAATGATTTTCAAATTATTTTTTGAAAATTGCAAAGTAAAAGTTCTTGTATCCTGAAATCATACTGCTGCTGTTCCTTGTGGCCCAAACAGAGCTGCCTTACATTTTCAGAAAGTGCAAGCTTTCTCTTACATGCACATGGAAACATGATGTGACAGTCATCACTGTCCTTACTTGAGGTGTCACACTGCCTGGAGATCACGCATCACTGCATTTATAGCAGTACATCAGTAATTACTTTGAACTTTTTGTTAATGAGTTTCAAAATTTGCTAATTGGAGTCCTTTAAATGATTAGAAAGTTGGGCTTGGATATAATACCATATGAATTTGTCACAAATTTACTCAACTTAGTGTATAAGTTTGTCAAGTGACCTTTATTAAAAAGTAGAACAAGTGTCATTTTGTCCACTGTTATTCAAAGTCTAACTCTGACCATCACTTCTCAGAGCAAAATGGACCAAGATTTCTAAAAGTAAATAATGATGAGTGAATTTATATATCTATATATATCTTAAACAATTCCAAATATACTACGTTGCTTTTCTGTATGTGAGGGGAGGGGGGAGGTTATAGAAAGAAGGTAAGTATGCAAAGAATAGAAGGTGGTTCTTGTTATTTTTCAAAACCAGTTCATCTTTTCTAATGAGTCATATCCCTGTGTCTGAGCCAAGTTCTTCCATGTCCCCACTGGCCTCGGCTTTGGGAATCCTGGGTATGACTCATGGGTCAGGATCCTGAAGACAGAGTCCTATATTCTCCAAAAACAATTTAGGCCCCTCAGCCTGTGATGCAACAATACAACTTCATATAAATCAGTGGGAGCTTTTATGAGTTGACTAATATGTTAACACCCTGTGATCCAGAAATGGAGTTGCCTAAGCTTTTTTCAGGCTGGGTCATATAAACTGTGTCTCAAGCAGTGTTGTAGAGTTTCCAGTGTCTTCAAAGATGATGTGGCAGAATGGGCCAACAAATGGATGATTTATGCAATTCTTTACTTTTTGGTTGAAAAGAGATCAATTCCTGAACATTTACTTATTTATTCATTTAAATTTTTAGTGGGTCATTGTTATTTTTTAAATTTTATTTTATGTTAGAGTGTAGTTGGTTTACAATGTTTTGTTAGTTTCAGGTATACAGCTAAGTGATTCAGTTATACATGTACATATATTTGTTCATGTTCGTATTCTTTTTTCATTTTGGTTATTACAGAATATTGAGTCAAGTTCCCTGTGCTATACAGTAGGTCCTTATTGATTATCTGCTTTACATATAGTAGGACATACATATTAGTCCCAACTACTAATTAATTCCCTCCATCTTTCCCCTTTGGTAATCATAAATTTGTTTTCTAAGCCAATAAGTCTGTTTCTGTTTTGTAAATAAGTTCATTTGCGTTGCTTTTTAGATACCACGTATAACTAATATATGATATTTGTCTTTCTCTGTCTGACTTACATCACTCAGTATGATAATCTCTAGGTTCATTCATGTTGCTGCAAATGGCATTATTTCATTATTTTTATGAATGAGTAATATTCCATTGTATATATGTACCACATCTTCTTTATCCATTCCTCTGTTGATGGACACTTAGGTTACTTCCCTGTCTTGGCTATTGTACACAGTACTGCAGTGAACATTGAATTATAGCTTTCTCTAGATATATGCCCACTAGTGGGATTGCTGGATCATATGGTAGCTCAATTTTTAGTTCATACTGTTCCTCATAGTGACAGAACCAATTCACATTGCCACCAACAGTATTAGAGGGTTTCCATCTCTCCACATCCTCTCCAATATTTATTGTTCGTAGCCTTTTTATGATGGACATTCTGGCTGGTTAAGGCTCGTTGCTTCATTTGAAAATATTTTCTCCCATCCTGTAGCTTATCTTTTCATTTTGTTTATAGTTTTTTAAATGTGCAAACAATTTTAACTAAGTTCCATTTGATTATTTTTGTTTTCATTTTCATTCCTCTAGGAGGTGGATCCAAAATGATCTTGCTGTAATTTATGCTAAAGAGTGTTCTGCCTTTGTTTTTCTTAGAGTCAGTTGTTCCATACAGGGTTCTAACTGTTGCTTCTTGAGACATACAGGTTTCTCAGGAGGCAGAAAAGGTGGTCTGGTATTCCCATCCCTTACAATAATTTTCCACAGTTTGTTGTGACCCACACAGTCAAAGTCTTTGGCCTAGTCAGTAAAGCAGAAGTAGATGCTGTTCTGGAGCTCTCTTGCTTTTTCGATGATCCAACGTGTGTTGGCAATTTGATCTCTGGGTTATCTGCCTTTTCTAAATCTAGCTTGAACATCTGGGAGTTCTTTCTTCATGTACTGATGAAGCCTTGCTTGAAGAATTTTGAGCATTACTTTGTTAGTGTGAGATGAGTGCAGTTGCACCATAGTTTGAACATTCTTTGCATTGCCTTTCTTTGGCATTGGGATGAAAACTGACCTTTTACAGTACTGTGGCCACTGCTGAGTTTTCCAAATTTGCTGGCATAGTGAGTGAAGCACTTTCACATCATCTTTTAGGACTTGAAATAGCTCAGGTGTAATTTCATCAACTCCACTAGCATGTTCTTAGTGATGCTTCCTAAGGCTCATTTATTTCACACTCCAGGATGTCTGGCTCTAGGTGAGTGATCACACCATCATGGTTATCTGTGTCATTAAGATCTTTTTTGTATAGTTCATCTATGTATTCTTGCCATGTCTTATTATCTTCTGCTTCTGTTAGGTCTATATTGCTTTTGTCCTTTATTGTACCCATCTTTCCATGCAAAGTTCCCTTGGTATCGCTAAATTTCTTGGAGAGGACTCTAGTCTTTCCCATTCAATTGTTTTCCTCTATTTCTCTGCATTGATCACTGAGGAAGGCTTTCTTATCTCTCCTTTCTTTCTTTGGAACTATGAATTCAGATGGGTATCAGTTCAGTTCAGTTCAGTCGCTCAGTCGTGTCTGACTCTTTGTGACCCCATGAATCGCAGCATGCCAGGGCTCGCTGTCCATCACCAACTCCCGGAGTTTACTCAAACTCATGCCCGTCGAGTCAGTGATGCCAGCCAGCCATCTCATCCTCTGTCGTCCCCTTCTCCTCCTGCCCCCAATCCCTCCCAGCATTAGGGTCTTTTCCAATGAGTCAATTCTTCGAATGAAGTGGCCAAAGTACTGGAGTTTCAGCTTTAGCATCAGCCCTTCCAATGAATAGCCAGGACTGATCTCCTTTAGGATGGACTGGTTGGATCTCCTTGCAGTCCAAGAGACTCTCAAGAGTCTTCTCCAACACCACACTTTAAAAGCATCAATTTTTTGGCGCTCAGCTTTCTTCACAGTCCAAATCTCACATCCATACATGACCACTGGAAAAACCATAGCCTTGACCAGACGGACCTTTATGGCAAAGTAATGTCTCTGCTTTTTAATATGCTATCTAGGTTGGTCATAACTTTCCTTCCAAGGAGTGAGCGTCTTTTAATTTCATGGCTGCAATCACCATCTGCAGTGACTTTGGAGCCCCCCAAAAAAGAAGTATGACACTGTTTCCACTGTCTCCCCATCTATTTCCCTTGAGGTGATGGGACCAGATGCCGTAATCTTAGTTTTCTGAATGTTGAGCTTTAAGCCAACTTTTTCACTCTCCTCTTTCACTTCATCAAGAGGCTTTTTAGTTCCTCTTCACTCTCTGCCATAAGGGTCGTTTCATCTGCATATCTGAGGTTATTGATATTTCTGCCAGCAATCTTGATTCCAGCTTGTGCTTCATCCAGCCCAGCATTTCTCATGATGTACTCTGCATATAAGTTAAATACGCCAGATGACAATATACAGCCTTGATGTACTCTTTTCCTATTTGAAACCAGTCTGTTTTTCCATGTCCAGTTCTAACTGTTGCTTCCTGACCTAAATATAGGTTTCTCAAGAGGCAGGTCAGGTAGTCTGGTATTCCCATCTCTTTCAGAATTTTCCACAGTTTATTGTGATCCACACAGTCGAAGGCTTTGGCATAGTCAATAAAGCAGAAATAGATGTTTTATGGAACTCTCTTTCTTTTTCGATGATCTCTGGTTCCTCGGCCTTTTCCAAAACCAGCTGGAACACCTGGAAGTTCATGGTTCATGTATTGCTGAAGCTTGGGTTGGAGAATTTTAAGCATTACTTTACTAGTGTGTGAGATGAGTGTAATTGAGCGGTAGTTTGAGCATTATTTGGCATTGCTTTTCTTAGGGATTGGAATGAAAACTGACCTTTTCCAGTCCTTTGGCCACTGCTGAGTTTTTCAAATTTGCTGACATATTGAGTGCAGCACTTCCACAGCATCATCTTTCAGAATTTGAAATAGCTCAACTGGAATTCCATCACATCCACTAGCTTTGTTCATAGTGATGCTTTCTAAGGCCCACTTGACTTCACATTCTAGGATGTCTGGCCTAGGTCAGTGATCACACCATTGTGATTATCTGGGTCATGAAGATATTTTTTGTACAGTTCTTCTGTGTATTCTTGCCACCTCTTCTTAATATCTTCTGCTTCTGTTAGGTCCATACCATTTCGGTCCTTTATCAAACCCATTTTTGGCTGAAATGTTCCCTTAATGTCTCTAATTTTTTTTGAAGAGATCTCTGGTCTTTCCCATTCTGTTGTTTTCCTCTATTTCTTTGCATTGATCGCTGAGGAAGGCCTTCTTATCTCTCCTGGCTCTTCTTTGGAACTGTGCGTTCAAATGGGAATATCTCTCATTTTCTCCTTTGTTTTTTGCTTCTCTTTTTTTCACAGCTATTTGTAATGCCTCCCCAGACAACCATTTTGCCTTTTTGCATTTCTTTTCAGATGTGTATATCTTTCCCTTTCTTCTTTGCCTTTAGCTTCTCTTCCTTTCTCAGCTGTTTGTAAGGGCTCCTCCGACACCATTTTGCCCTTTTGTGTTTCTTTTTCTTGGATATGGTCTTGGTCACTGCCTCTTATACAATGTCACAAACCTACATCCGTAGTTCTTCAGGCACTCTGTCTACCAGATCTAATCCCTTGAATCTCATTGTCATTTCCACTGTATAACCATAAGGGGTTTGATTTAGGTTATATCTGAATGGTCTAGTGGTTTTCCCTACTTTCCTTTCTTCAATTTAAGTCTGAATTTGGCAGTAAGGAGTTCATGATCTGAATCACAGTCAGCTCCTGGTCTTGTTTTTGTTGACGGTATAGAGCTTCTCCATCTTTGGCTACAAGGAATATAATCCATCTGATTTTGGTGTTGATCATTTGGTGATGTCCATTTGTAGAATCTTCTCTTATGTTGTTGGAAGAGGCTGCTTGCTATGACCAATGCTTTCTCTTGGCAAAACTCTGTTATCCTTTGCCCTGTTTCATTTTGTACTCCAAGGCCAAATTTGCCTGTTACTCCAGGTATCTCTTGACTTCCTACTTCTGCATTCCAGTCCCCTATAATGAAAAGGACATCTTTTTTTTGGTGTTCTAGAAGGTCTTGTAGGTCTTCATAGAACCATTCAATTTCAGCTTCTTCAGCATTAGTGGTTGGGGCATAGTCTTGGATTACTCTGATATTGAATGGTTTGCCTTGGAAATGAACAGAGATCATTCTGTCATTTTTGAGACTGCACCCAAGTACTGTATTTTGGACTCTTTCATTGACTATGAGGGCTACTCCATGTCTTCTAAGGGATTCTTGCCTACAGCAGTAGATATAATGGTCATCTGAATTAAATTCGCCCATTCCAGTCCATTTTAATTCATTGATTCCTAAAATGTCAACATTCACTCTTGCCATCTCTGTTTGACCACGTCCAATTTACCTTGATTCATGGACCTAACATTTCAGTTTTCTATGTGATATGGTTCTTTTTGGCATCAGATTTTACTTCTATCACCAGTCACATTCACAACTGGGCATTGTTTTCTCTTTGGCTCTGTCTCCTCTTTCTTTCTGGAGTTATTTCTCCACTCTTCTCCAGTAGTATATTGGGCCCCTATCTGGGGAGTTCATCTTTCAGTGTCCTATATTTTTGCCTTTTCATACCATTCATGGGGTTCTCAGGACTAGAATACTAAGTGGTTTACCATTCCCTTCTCCAGGAGACCATGTTTCGTCAGAACTCTCCACCATGATCTGTCCATCTTGGGGTGGCCCTACACAGCATGACTCATAATTTCATTGAGTTAGACAAGGCTATGGTATTAAAGTTTATTGTACTGATTAAAGATTAAAACCAACATTAAGACAACACATGATTTAATATATTCCCATTGCCATAAGAACTCTGTGTCTTGCTCACTTGAGAAACCTCTATCACCAAAGATCAGAGAGGCTGACAAGTGAAGGCCATCTTCACACCTAACACCTGAGCTTTCTCACCTGGAATTCCCATGACTTTGGCATTCAATATATATTGATGATTTACTAATGCTTATTCTTCAGAGCCAGAATCTTTCCTGAGCTTTGAACTATATTTTCAATTCCTTATTAAACACCTTCATCTCAAACATGGCAAACTCAAGGGAAAAAATTGATACCATAACAAGATCCCTCTTTGCACATTTTCTAACCCTTTAAATGTCATCATTATGCCCCTGACTAGAATCAAAGTCATTCCTCTTTTTCTTTCAACCACTTCACACAATCAGCCACTAAGTCCTAGCAATTTAACACTTGATTTCTATCTGTATATTAAACCCAACACCTTTTCATTTGGTACTAGTTGTCTATAGCCACATAAGCAATTAGCAAAAAATTAGCAGTTTAAAACACTCCAGTTTATTATCTTATAATGTCTTTGGTAAGAAGTCTGGGAATAGGTTAACTGAGGCCCCTGAGCAGGGTTTTACAAGCTGTGTTCTCATCTTAAGGCTTCAAAGGTTATCTGCTTCCAGCTTCTTTCATGTTGTTGACAGAACCCAATTTTTTTGTGGTTGTAGAAGTGAAATATCATCTCCCTGCTGGTGCTGATCTGGGGGCTTGCATTCAGCCCTTTGAGGCCTACATTTCATGTGTCATCTTCAGAGCTAGCAGTGGAGAATCTAACTAAGGTCAAATTCCTCTCACACTTTGAATCTCTTTCACTAGGAAGGTCCCAGTCCCTTTTTATTACTCATATGGTTAGGTCAGGTTCACTGGAGATAATTTCAACTCATTTGGGGCCTTAATTATTTCTGCAAAATTCCTTCACAGAAGCACTGAGATAAATGCTTAATTGAATGACTTAGAGAAGGTGAGTATATATCATGGCATGTGGATTTGAAGGGATTAAGGAGGAATTCTGCCTTCCATATTTTCCATGGCCACTGTTTTAGTCAAGGCTCTAACAATCTCTATGTTAGACAATGGCCATCTGACTCTGTCTTGAACTGGAGTCTCTCAAAAGCAGAACTTGGTTTAAAAAACTTTGGGTTATCTACTTGCAAGGTAATCCCTCGGGGGAGGGAAGGAAGTGAAACAGAAAAGGAAGAAAACCAATACATAATGTTGGAGTAACTATGTTAGCATTTCAGTAATTGGAGCTTATTACTGCTGCTGAGTATGAGGAAGCCAGAGTGTCACCTCCCAGTTGTCCTCACAATTGCTTGAGAGCTGCTCCCACTTGCTTTGAAAATGCTCTTTGAAAATTTTCCTTCTTGCCTAACCAAATAAAACACATATCTGATCCTGTTGCTTCTCTTTTTAAAAACACCTATCTGCTTATACTGTCAACAGACATTTTGTTTGTTGCAAAATATGACACGCAATGCCCCATGATAGTCACTGTATACTTCAGTTCAGTTCAGTTCAGTAGCTCAGTCGTGTCCAACTCCTTGTGACCCCATGAATTGCAGCAAGCCAGGTCTCCCTGTCCATCACCAAATCCCGGAGTTCACTCAAACTCATGCCCATCAAGTCGGTGATGCCATCCAGCCATCTCATCCTCTGTCATCCCCTCCTCCTCCCATCCCCAATCATTCCTAGCATTAGGGTCTTTTCCAATGAGTCAACTCTTCATATCAGGTGGCCAAAGTATTGGAGTTTCAGCTTCAACATCAGTCCTTCCAATGAACACCCAGGGCTGATCCCCTATAGGATGTATTCATTGGATCTTCTTGAAGACTCTCAAGAGTCACCTCCAACACCACAGTTCAAAAGCATCAATTCTTTGGTGCTCAACTTTCTTCACCATCCAACTCTCACATCCATACATGACCACTGGAAAAACCATAGCCTTGACAAGACGAACCTTTATTGACAAACTAATGTTTCTGCTGTGAAATATGCTATCTAGGTTGGTCATAACTTTCCTTCCAAGGGGCAAGCATCTTTTAATTTCATGGCTGCAGTCACCATCTGCAGTGATTTTGGAGCTCCCCAAAATAAAGTCTAACCATGTTTCCACTGTTCCTCCATCTATTTCCCATGAAGTGATGGGACCAGATGCCATAATCTTAATTTTCTGAATGTTGAGCTTTAAGCCAACTTTTTCACTCTCCTCTTTCACTTTCATCAAGAGGCTTTTTGGTTCCTCTTCACTTTCTGCCATAAGGGTGGTGTCATCTGCATATCTGAGGTTATTGATATTTCTCCCAGCAATCTTGATTCCAGCTTGTGCTTCCTCCAGCCCAGCATTTCTCATGATGTCCTCTGCATATAAGTTAAATAAGCAGGGTGACAACATACAGCCTTGATGTACTCCTTTTCCTATTTGGAACCAGTCTGTTCCATGTCCAGTTCTAACTGTTGCTTCCTGACCTGCATACAGGTTTCTCAAGAGGCAGGTCAGGTGGTCTGGTATGCCCATCTCTTTCAGAATTTTCCACAGTTTATTGTGATCCACACAGTCAAAGGTTTTGGCATCATCAATAAAGCAGAAATAGATGTTTTTATAGAACTCTTGCTTTTTTGATGATCCAGCAGATGTTGATGATTTAATCTCTGGTTCCTCTGCCTTTTCTAAAACCAGCTTGAACACCTGAAATTTCATGGTTCACGTATTGCTGAAGCCTGGGTTGGAGAATTTTGAGCATTACTTTACTAGCGTGTGAGATGAGTGCAATTGTGTGGTAGTTTGAGCATTCTTTGGGATTGCCTTTCTTAGGGACTGGAATGAAAACTGACCTTTTCCAGTCTTCTGGCCACTGCTGAGCTTTGCAAATTTGCTGACATATTGAGTGCAGCATCTACACAGCATCATCTTTCAGGATTTGAAATAGCTCAACTGGAATCCCATCACCTTCACTAATTTGTTCATAGTGATGCTTTCCAAGACCCACTTGACTTCACATTCCATGTTGTCTGACTCTAGGTGAGTGATCAAACCATCGCGATTATCTGGGTCATGAAGATATTTTTTGAACAGTTCTGTGTATTCTTGTCACCTTTTCGTAATATCTTCTGCTTCTGTTAGGTCCATACAATACAATTTCTGTCCTTTATCGGCCCATCTTTGTATGAAATGTTCCCTTGGTATCTCTAATTTTCTTGAAGAGATCTCTAGTCTTTTCCATTCTGTTGTTTTCCTCTATTTCTTTGCACTGATTGCTGAGGAAGGCTTTATTATCTCTCTTTGCCATTCTTTGTAAATATGCATTCAGTTGGGAGTATCTTTCCTTTTCTCCTCTGCTTTTCACTTCTCTTCTTTTCACAACTATCTGTAAGGCCTCCTCAGACAACCATTTTGCTTTTTTGCATTTCTTTTCCATAGGGATGGTTTTAATCCCTGTCTCCTCTACAATGTCACAAACCTCCATCCATAGTTCATCAGGCACTATGTCTATCAGGTCTAGTCCCTTAAATCTATTTCTCACTTCCACTGTATAGTCATAAGGGATTTGATTTAGGTCACACCTGAATGATGTAGTGGTTTTCTCTACTTTCTTCAATTTAAGTCTGAATCTGGCAATAAGGAGTTCATGATCTGAGCCACAGTCAGCTCTCGGTCTTGTTTTTGCTGACTTCATAGAGCTTCTCCATCTTTGACTACAAAGAATATAATCAATCTGATATCAGTGTTGACCATCTGGTGATGTCCATGTGTAGAGTCTTCTCTTATGTTGTTGGAAGAGGGTGTTTGCTATGACCAGTGCATTCTCTCGATAAAACTCTACTAGCATTTGCTCTGCTTCATTCTGTACTCCAAGGCTAAATTTGCCTGTTACTCCAGGTGTTTCCTGACTACCTACTTTTGCATTCAGCAATGGAAATACAACCGTGTGTGAAATCTATAAGTGGAAAGACCCAAAAAAATAAAATCCGAATTCCTTAGCATAGTCCAGATCCTTCAAAATATTTTGTGAACCTATCTTGGCAGTATCTTCTCTCATATTCTCCATTTAAATTATCTTCCATTCAGGTTACAAAGTTCTCAGTGTTTTGGAAAATGTGCTCTCTCCTGGTTTCATTAACTTTGCTCAATTTTCAATGATTTCCCTTTCTGCCTCCTGGGGAAGCTCCTACAAAATACCTCATCCAAAATGAACTTCTGTGCACCATTCTGACACCTCTGTCTCAGTAGCATTTATCTCTCTTAATGTTCACAACTTTCATACTGTATAAGAGATCCTCTTGGAATGTAGAATTGTTTTAAGATTACTTTTTGTTTTGGATTTCCAAATATGGCATTGCTCTTGGTTTCAAGTGTTTTACCATGTATATAGTTGGATAGATAGATACAAAGATAAATAGGCAAGAGATAGATATGTATGTATTACTAGAAAGATACAGAGCTATATAGGTAAGATATGGCCTTCCCAGGTGGCTCAGTGGTAAACTACCTGCCTGTAATGTGGGAGATATGGGTTCAATCCTTGGATTGGAAAGACCCCCTAGGAAAACAAAAAAACAATGGCAACCCTCTCCAGCATTCTTGCCTGGAAAATCTCATGGACAGAGGAGGCTGGTGGGCTACAGTCTGGGGGTTTGCAAAGAGTTGAACACAACTGAGCAACTGAGCACACACATACACAGGTACACACAAAATAGCAATTTTAAGAATAATTTTTAGGTAGTTTTTATACTCTGGGAATCAACGTAAGAGCTATCTCATCACTGTGTCCTTGGAGCTAGGTTTTTATTGCCATTTTCCTGTTTGTTGTTAGCTCTGTTGAGGTATAAATGACAAAAAATGAGATGTTGAAGAGGTACAAAACATTTAATGTTTTGATATATCTATACATTGTTAAGGGAGTCCAAATCCTCCGTTGATAGTGACCATCTACTATCTTAGTATATTAAACTGGGATATTTAAAGTATCCCAACTAGGAGTTAGGATATATTAAAGTATACCAACCAAGACAGAATATTAAAAAGCAGAGACATTTCTTTGCTGACAAAGGTTCATCTTGTTAAAGCTACCTTTTTTCCAGTAGTCATGTACAGATACGAGAGTTGGACTATAAAGAAAGTTGAGCACTGAAGAATTGATGCTTTTGAGTTGTGGTGTTGGAGAAGACTCTTGAGCATCCCTTGGACTGGAAGGAGATTAAACCAGTCAATCTTAAACGGAATCAGTCCTGAATATTTATTGGAAGGACAGATGCTGAAACTCCAATACTTTGGCCACCTGATGCGAAGAACTGACTCATTGGAAAAGACCCTGATGCTGGGAAAAATTGAAGGCAAGAGGAGAAGGGGATGACAGAGGATGAGATGGTTGGATGGCATCACCAACTCAATAGACTTGAGTTTGAGCATGCTTTGGGATGTGGTGATGGACAGGGAAGCATGGGGTTGCAAAGAGACATGACTGATCAGCTGAACTTATTCATTGTTAAATGATCACTTCACATATTTACCTTTGTGTATGTATTGGTGGGTGGTAAGAACATTTAAGATCGACCCTCTTAGCAAATTTGAAATATATATTGCAACATTGTTAACTGTAGTCAACATGCTGTACATTAGATCTCTAAAACTTATTCATCTCGTATAACTGAAACTTTGCGCTCTGTGATGCTGTTACAAACATCACATTTCTCCCACCCACTGACTCTAGGCAACAACAATTCTACTCTGTTGTTTCTATGAATTCAACCTTTTAGATTCCACACATAAGTGAGATAAAGCATTATTTGGCTTTCTGTGACTGGCTTACTTCACTTAGCATAATGTCCTATAGGTTCGTTCGTTTTGGTGCAAATAACAGGATTTCCTTTTTTAAAAAGGATTTTAAAGGCATATACATATTCCATTTTACATACCACACTTTCTTTGTCCCATACTTCTTGATTGACACTTGGGTCGTTTCCATATCTTGGTTATTGTGAATAATGCTGCAATGAACATGAAACGGCAGATTTTTCTTTGAGACACTGATTTTATATCCTTTGAATATATATAAGAAGAATGGCTAGATCATATGGCAGTTCTATTTAATTTTCTGAGGAATCTCCGTACTGTTTTCCATGGTGGCTGCATTGCCACCAACTGTATACAAAGGTTTCATTTTCTACATAAGTTCATCAGCACTTGTTATCACTTGTCTTTTTTATAATAGCCATTCTAACAGGTGGGAGATGCTATCTCATTGTAGTTTTGATTTGTATTTCTTCAGTGTTTAGTGATGTTGAGAACTTTCCATACCTCTGTTGGCCTGTTGTATATCTTTCTTTGAAAAGTATCTATTCAATTCTTTCCTATTTTCAAATCAGGTTATTTGTCTTTTTGCGATTGAGTTGCTTTCCTTATATATTTTGGACATTAACCCCTTACTTGATATATGCTTTGCAAATATTTTCTCCTATTCTATAGGTCAACTTTTCACTTTTTTGATTGTTTCCTTTGATGCATAGAAACTTTTTAGCTTGATACATTTTTTTTTGTCTTTTTTATGACTCTTGTGACCTGTACTTGAAGCATTTCCCAGACCAATAACAAGACACTTTCCCCATATTTTCTTCATTGTTTTACTGTTTCAGGTCTTATATTTAAGTCTTTAATCCATTTTGAGTTTATATTTGTATGTAGTATGAGATGAATGCCATTTTATTCATCTGTGTGTGGATATCAATTTTCCCAGCATCATTTGTTGAAGAGACTATCATTTCCCATATTGTGTTCTTGGCCCCTTGCTGAAGATCAGTTGAATATAAACTGATGGATTTATTTCTGAACTCCCTATTCTGTTCCATGGGTCTATATGTCTATTTTTCTCCCAATATCATCTTTTTTTTATTATGATAGCTTTGTAATATAATTTGAAATCAGTAAGTATAATGCCTCCAGTTTTATTCTTGCTGAAGATTACTTTGGCTGGTTGAGGTCTTTTGTAGTTCGTATGAATTTTAAGATTTTTTTTTTTCTGTTGTTGTAAAGAATGTCATTGGGAATTTGATAGGACTGAATTGAATCTGTAGTTCAGTTTGGATTGTATGGACATTTTAACAATGTTAATTCTTCCAATCCATGAACAGGGAATGCTTTTCTATATATCTGTGCCTTCCTTCATTTTCTTCTTCAATGTTTTAAAATTTTTTGTAAAAGTCTTTCACCTCTTTGGTTAAGTGTGTTTTTAAGCATATTTTTTGTCGTGACTATTGCAAATGGGATTGTTTTCCTAATCACCTTTTCAGATAGTTTGCTGTTTGTGTATAGAAACACCACTTAATATTGTATATTGATTTTGTATATTGTATATTTTTATCTTTGTTTATTGATTTTGTATCCTGCAACTTGGGTCTGATTTTAAAGCTGAAGATCTTATAAAAGCAGGGATTTTAAATTCCATGTCAATAATATCCCCTTTCTTTTGAAAAATAATCTTTTCAACCTATTTTCATGTGTTTTCTTACAGTATTGAATATTTGGGAATATATTGATAAGTGTATCTGATTTAAAAGGTTGTATATTTAAATTTAGCTTTGTTAGCTTTATAAGCACTTTGTGGCATAAGGCTTAGCTTATAATACAGAAGCTCAAAAATAATTATTAAAAGGAAAGTTTCAAGTAAGAGAAATATTTCTAGAGCTAGAAGTTTTCTTGAACCAAGAGGGACTCCAGGGAAACAAAAGTAATCCCAACTATGTACCTCAAATTTCTGAGTCCTTGAGTGCATTTTTAGTGACAGTATAAGTATGGAACATTTTAGGTTAAAATGCATCTTTTGCTATACAGGCCCACTATGGCTTTAAATGATTCCCTAACAGAAAATACTTATATCTACTTTACAGTTGTGCACCAGGCATCACAGGAACAAAGCTAATTTTGTAAATATAGCCTTTTACATCAGATACACTTATAAATCAGATAAGCACACCAAAATCAGTTTGATTATATTCTTTGCAGCCAAAGATGGAGAAGTTCTATGAAGACAGCAAAAACAAGACTGGGAGCTGACTGTGGCTCAGATCATGAACTCCTTATTGTCAAATTCAGACTTAAATTGAAGAAAGTGGTGAAAACCACTAGATCATTCAGGTATGACCTAAATCAAATCCCTTATGTCTATACAGGGGAAGTGAGAAATAGATTTAAGGGACTAGATCTAATAGACAGAGTGACTGATGAACTATGGACAGAGGTTCATGACATTGCACAGGAGACAGGAATCAAGACCATCCCCATGGAAAAGAAATGAAAAAAAAACAAAATGGCTGCCTGAGGGGATCTTACCAATAGCTATGAAAAAAAGGGAAGCAAAAAGCAAAGGAGAAAAGGCAAAATATACCCATTTGAATGCAGAGTTCCAAAGAATAGCCAGGAGAGATAAGAAAGCCTCCCTCAGCAATCGATGCAAAGAAATAGAGTAAAACAATAGAATGGGAAAGACTAAAGGTCTCTTCAAGAAAATTAGAGATACCAAGGGAACATTTCATGCAAAGATGGGCTTGATAAAGGACAGAAATTGTAGGGACCTAGCAGAAGCAGAAGATATTAAGAAGAGGTGGCAAGAATACACAGAAGAACTGTACAAAAAAGATCTTCACGATCCAGATAATCACGATGGTGTGATCCCTCATCCAGACATCCTGGAATGTGAAGTCAAGTGGTCCTTAGGAAGCATCACTACGAACAAAGTAGTGGAGGTGATGGAATTCCAGTTGAGCTATTTCAAATCCTAAAAGATGATGCTGTGAAAGTGCTGCACTCAATATGTCAGCAAATTTGGTAAACTCAGCAGTGGTCACAGGACTAGAAAAGGTCAGTTTTCATTCTAGTCCCAAAGAAAGGCAATGCCAAAGAATGCTCACACTACCGCACAATTGCTCTCATCTCACACGCTCATAAAGTAATGCTTAAAATTCTCCAACCCAGGCTTCAGCAATACGTGAACCATGAAATTCCAGATGTTCAAGCTGGTTTTGGAAAAGGCCGAGGAACCAGAGATCAAATTGCCAACATCTGCTGGATCATCGAAAAAGCAAGAGAATTCCATAAAAACATCTATTTCTGCTTTATTGATGATGCCAAAACCTTTGACTGTGTGGATCACAATAAACTGTGGAAAATTCTGAAAGAGATGGGCATACCAGACCACCTGACCTGCCTCTTGAGAAACCTGTATGCAGGTCAGGAAGCAACAGTTAGAACTGGACATGGAACAACAGACTGGTTCCAAATAGGAAAAGGAGTACATCAAGGCTGTATGTTGTCACCCTGCTTATTTAACTTATATGCAGAGTACCTCATAAGAAATGCTGGGTTGAAGGAAGCACAAGTTGGAATCAAGATTGCTGGGAGAAATATCAATAACCTCAGATATGCAGATGACACCACCCTTATGGCAGAAAGTGAAGGAGAACTAAAGAGCCTCTTGATCAAAGAAGAGAGTGAACAAGTTGGCTTAAAGCTCAACATTCAGAAAACTAAGATCATGGCATCTGATCCCATCACTTCATTGCAAATAGATGGGGAAACAGTGGAAACAGTGGCTGACTTTATTTTTTGGGGCATCAAAATCACTGCAGATTGTGACTTCAGTCATGGAATTAAAAGACACTTGCTCCTTGGAAGAAAAGTTATGACCAACCTGAACAGCATGGTAAAAAGCAGAGACATTACTTCGCCAACAAAGGTTCATCTAGTCAAGGCTATGGTTTTTCCAGTGGTCATGTATGGATGTGAGAGTTGGACCATAAAGAAGACTGAGTGCTGAAGAATTGATGCTTTTGAACTGTGGTGTTGGAGAAGACTCTTGAGAGTCCCTTGGACTGCAAGGAGATCCAACCAGTCCATCCTAAAGAAGATCAGTCTTGAGCGTTCATTGGAAGGACTGAAGTTGAAGCTGAAACTCCAATGCTTTGGCCACCTGATGTGAAGAGCTGACTCATTTGAAAAGACCCTGATACTGGGAAAGATTGAGGGCAGGAGGAGCAGGAGACGGCAAAAGATGAGATGGTTAGATGGCATCATCGACTCGATGGACATGGGTTGGGTGGACTCCGGGAGTTAGTGATGGACAGGGAGGCCTGGCGTGCTGTGCTTCATGGGGTCCGAAAGAGTCAGACATGACTGAGCGACTGAACTTCAGTGAATGAATATTATAACCAACATTCCCCAAATTTTATAAAATCAATTAAGAAAGACCTAACTTAATGAGGCTTTACATTTACCTGCTAATATTGGTAGTATATATTCAGATCAGATAATTAAGAAGTCTATGTTCACAATATCAAAAGAATAGTTTCTGAATTAAACCAGAAAGATCAAGGTCTCCCAGAAATCAAGAAAAGTTTAAGTACTTTCCTTTTAAGACATTTTTATAAAATTAAAGAAATTAAAAATGTTATCATTTGATTTAAAAACTTCAAAATATTTTACCTAGAACATAGATAACACCTTTAATTTTAAAATACAATGCAATATTATTGTGATCATAAAATTAGTATATGTATTCACAAATATTACTTCATGGTTCACTAAAGATAATACGGTTCAGATAAAAGTACATAAGTTTAAAGTTATAGAATAAACATCATTGGATTCACCTTTGACCTCTACATAACAGAGCACTTGTGTGCACAACCTCATTTGGAGAATATGTCAAAAGACTAATTTATAAACGCATTTAAACATAGAACGTATAAATGTGAGGTCACAGTGAAAGGCCCTGTGGCATGTATGCCCTGGTCAAAAAAAGCGAAGTGGCTGATATTTTGAAGTTGCCATCACCTGGACCCTGGCGTACATAGGAGCATTTTACTTCAGAAATACTCATATCTTGGAGAATGAAAACAAACTTCCCTCTCTGCATTCCCTCTTCTCACCCACAAACCAAAATCTTTCCTGCCATTAATCATGACAACTCCTTTTGACGTAAATAGAAAGCATTATACCACAAATATATATATATATATATAGGCATATGACACTTTAAGGTGATGCCCTATCAAAAGACAATGTAATGCCAGAGCTGTGGAAATTAGACAGATATCTGGAAATGAAATGGGAAGGAAAGGAAGGAGAGAAAGAAAATGAAGGAAGAGAAGAAAAAAGAAAGGAAGGAATAAAGGAAAGGAGGAGGGGGAGGCAGGGAGGGAGGAGGGATAAGAAGGAAGAAAACAATGTGATTTCTCAGGGAAGAAAGGACAGGAGACCTTGTCTCGGAGGCAGAAGCAGAAACATGAAAAATCTCCAAGGACCTTTCCAACACAGACACTGAATCTCTGGCCTTAGCCTTTCCAAACAATGAAACGATAGGAGAATTCAGGGCCTGGGCACTGCTCCGACATAACTGTGGACAGATTTTCCCCCATATGTTTACAGAATTCTGAAAGTACAGAAATAGCTGTTGAGCTCTAAGCAGTTTTTGTAAAATTACCCCAGCTCAGAGATGTTTTCATTCTACCCTGGGGACTCTTTGGTGAAATCTAAATAAGTGGAAAGATTCAGCTATTTTGGAGTTTTCCTTGTGCTAAATAATATTCTGTAGATTGGATTAAAAGCAGAAAAAATTGTAGATATTTTCACATTCACATAAATCAAAATGGCTGAATGTTTAAAAACAAACAAAAAAGTGCCCTCAGGCTGAAAGCAATTATGGAAATTCTTAGTCGAAAGGGATAATTTATTAGATCATTTATAATGAGCACAACACACAAATGAAAACTGGTGTCTCTGACCTCAACTACCGCAACCACTATGATGTTTTCTATTTATAAAAATGATCACAATAAGGTTTGTGGAGGCCCCGTGAAGGAGTTAATTCAAGGGTCCACCTGACTGACCCACCTGATTTCAGAGACAGTAGCTCCCCAGTGTGACAACTGTGAGGGACCATTCTTTCTTCTTTGATTCCATGGATTGATTTTATTGACTTTTAGGAGATCACTTTTTAAATTAATTAATTTGCAAAAGCACAAATTAGACCACCCGCTTCACCTACTGAGTTCCCTCTTCTTCTTCAGAGAACAGCACAAACATCACTTCTCCGAGAGGCCTTCTCTGACCAAAATGCCCAAAAATATCAAGCTGAATATTATATATTGTAATCTCAGTATCTGTCTTACTCTTAGACTGGAATCCCCAGAAGTGCAGAAACACTTTTGTGCAGAAACTATTTTGTGCAGAAACTATTCACTATGAGGGCCTCATACCTAAACTTTAGTGGATACTCACAAACATTCATTGAATGAATGAAGAAAAGAAAACTAGTCCTAGTAGCTAGACAATATAATTGTGTTGGTAGAAAGAGTCTGTCTGCAAATAACAGGATATTGAACTGAATTTAATAAAATGCCCAGAGCTGGATGTTCCCAAAGTGGGTTAACTGGGTAGCTTGACCATGTAAGGGCGTTGAGTCTACTTCAAAATCAAGCTCTTGGTTTTTCCTTCATCATCACAAGAAGGATGCCACAATTACAAGCACTCATCCTCAAACAACTGAGTTTAAAGCCAGTAAATGTAGAGAGATCACTTCTCAAACATCAGTCATATTAAAGAAAATTGTGGAAGCAACCTAAATGTTCACTGAGGGATGGACAAAAATGAGGTACCTATATACAGTGGCATATTGCTCGGCCATAAAGAAGATTGAAATAATACCACTTGCAGTAACATGGATTGACCTGGAGATGTAATACTGAGTAAAGTAAGTCAGACAGAGAAGGACAAATATCATATAATATTGCTTATATGTGGAATCTAAAAAAATGGTACAAATGAACTTATTTACAAAACAGAAATAGTCATGGATATAGAAAACAAACTTACATTTACTAAGGGGGAAAAGGTGGGGGAGGGACAAATTGGGAGATTGGAATTGACATATACAACTGCTATATTTAAAATACGTATCTAATAAGAACTTATTGTATAGCACAGGGAATTCTACTCAATACTCTGTAATGATCTACATGGGAAAAGAATCTAAAAAAGAGTAGATATATGTATATGTATAACTGAGTCACTTTGCTGTGTGCCTGAAGCTAACACAACACTATAAATCAAGTATAGTCTAATAAAAATTAATTTAAAAGAAGAAGTAGAAAATTGTTCCTCAGAGATCTTCTGAACAGACTTCTTCAGTTCCTGATGGCCAGCATATGATCACAAGCTCTTAGCCTGCCTACCTGCAAGGAAGACTGGGAAAACAAATATCTGGCATTTTCCACATCTATATTAAGGGATGAGCTCTGTGAGCAAGAAGAAAGAGTGGAAAAGAAGTAGACAGGCAGCAATCAAGAGTCTACCAGAGGGGCCTATGATTATATTCTTTATTTATCTTTTTTTTTTTTTAAGTATGTCATTAAAATGGGAGCCCTATGTGCATGAAGAACATAGGAAGACTATATCCTGCATGCAGCTTTCCCTGATCCATGGATAGAGGTAAGTATATGAATCCAAAAATGCTTCATGAATAATTACATCTAATGTCTGATAGGGAAAAAGGAAAAAAAAAAAACTTTCAACATGATAACCTTGAAGATGATTTTGAACTCCTATTAGATCAGAGAAACACATGGAAATGTATATTGTTTCATTTTGCCATTTGTAGACTGATGTTTCTTTAATTGATGGCTGCTGGACTCTAGTGATTATCATCATAGCAAAAATGGTTTTGTTGGATCTGGGGAAGCAGTATGTCATGTTTTATTAAATTTTTTTATTCCCCCAAATGTAAAATTTGCTTTCAGGAACCTTCCAGATCAATCAAAACATTCCATGAGCATCTTAAGTAGACATTGTTTGGAGAATCAGAAGAATCATAGAATGCTTCATGTTAGATATGACATCTGATGTCTCTTTGCACATGTATTGAAATCCAAGACTATTGAGAAGTCAAAAGACATAGACTCAACTCATTTTACAAATGTAATATAGGCTCTTAGTTAGTTTCAGACATCTTTTGCTTTTTATATCCTGCTAACTCAACTTCTAAACTTGGTTTAAAAACTTCTCAATTAGCCGCAAAGTGCTGAAATATTCTGTTTCAGATTTGTTGGCAGGAATTTGACATACCTGGGAATAGAAGCCAGCCCATAGCTCTGACTTGGAGATGAAGGATGAGTTCCATCTTCAACTCAGAAACATAGGAACATGAGGGCCCCATTCAAGGTTTTCTCAGACCCAGAAGATGAGTGACTCCACTGTTCCTTGGAAGCATTATTCATATCTGGCAAACTC
Organism: Muntiacus reevesi; assembly: GCF_963930625.1. Classification (NCBI taxonomy): domain Eukaryota; kingdom Metazoa; phylum Chordata; class Mammalia; order Artiodactyla; family Cervidae; genus Muntiacus; species Muntiacus reevesi. The sequence continues at coordinate 47,757,677 of NC_089250.1, read as the reverse complement.
ATTCACTGGTTGAAGGTCAAGCTAGTATTTTCAGAGTGCTGCAGTCATGAGCTCTTCTCAGCATGGGATGACTTTACACACCATGCTACTAAGATCACCTGAAATTTTGAGCTAACCTCTAGAAAATTTGCCTGGTGGTTTGGTATTACAGGAAATTCAACTGTATTGTTTAGTTTTTTTTTTTTTTTTCCCTAGCCTCATCATTACCTACTATGTTTCAACTTCTCTTAAATTCATTTGTTAGTTACAAAGATTAAAATTACATTTCTCAAACAACACCTTTCCCTTTTGCTTCCATCCTGCAAAGTTCCATACAGCTGACCCCTCCCACATTTGCAGTGATTTGTATTTTGTTCTGTGACTGTGATATGATAAGTCTCTCAGAACACAACAGATACCAACTGAGGATGGCTTGTTCATGTATGTAAATATTACAGATGATAGCATTCCTTTTGGAAATTTGGAAAAAGTTCAATTTTGAAGGCTTGGAATTTCCCAAAATCACTGAAAATATTTAATATAATTAAAACAGATTTGATCTTTGGGTTGCGAAGATCCCCTGGAGAAGGGAAAGGCTATGCACTCCAGTATTTTGGCCTGGAGAATTCCATGGGCTGTATAGTCTGTGGGGTCGCAAAAAGCCAGATATGACTGAGCGACTTTCACTTTCACTTTTCCAAGACATTTAGGACATGTTGGAAAGGAAAAACCAGGGAAAGGTATGCAGTATGTTCCCTCTTGTTTTCCAAGGACCATCTGCAACAAAATTAACTGAGGAGTTGTTTATGAAATTGCAAGTTCTTAAATGTACTAAATCAGGCTCAGTGGGGTGAGGTTTCAAAATATGTACTTTTTGTCTCATTCTCAAGGTGATTCTCACACATCGTTTGAGAACTGCTAGCATAAGACACTTCCAACTTCTCAATTTTTCAGTCAACCTGAAACAGAAGCAAAAGAAAGATGTTAGTTTCTAGATGGGTTTCCCCAGTGGCTCAGTAGTAAAGAATCCACCTGCAATGATTTGGCTTTAATCCCTGAGACAGGAAGATCCCCTGGAAAAGGAAATCGTAACCTACTCCAATATTTTTGCCTGGAAAATTCCGTGGACAGAAGGACTTGGTGGGCTACAGTCCACGGGGTCACAAAAGCGTCACACATCACTTAATGACTAAACAGTAACAAGTTTGTAGATACCATGCTGGTCATGGCTATCATTTAAAGCATCCTTGGATAGTGGATTTTTTTTTTTCATTTATTTTTATTAGTTGGAGGCTAATTACTTTACAATATTGTAGTGGTTTTTGTTATACATTGACATGAATCAGCCATGGATTTACATGTATTCCTAGACTGGGGAAGCCAATAATACATCTTTTCTCAGATTAACATTTCCAAAGCATTAAAAAAAAAAAAAACACCACATTTGATCATAAGGAAAATAATTATGTCAACATATAACTTTGTCTATGGACCCCCTTGGGGATCTGTGAACCCCAGGTTACTAGTCCTTGAGTGAAGAGACAAAGTAACCCAATCAGAAATGGCTAAATGAGAATGACAGATCAGATTTGGTTAGATGCTATCTGAGGCTTGCAGTCTAATTTAGGGTTAGTTTCAGCAGAATGACCTAAAATTACCTCAGAGAGAAGAGGCACTGAAAATGGTAATAAAAGTGTTTAGAGACGGAACCTATAGCAAAAGGATAAAATACATACCCTTTCTTTTCTGTCTCCTATTTCTGCCTTTATGCTGGATACTTCCTCTCAGTCTGTACCAACAAAAAATACTCTTTCACTTAAAAGTTGTTTTTTTTTAATTTATTTTTAATTGGAGGATAATTTTTTTTGCAATGTTTTGTGTTGGTCTGCTATACAACAACCTGAACCAGCTATAAATATACATATATCCCCTCCCTTGTGAGTGTCTTTCCTACTCCCACATCCCAGCCTTCAAGGTGATCACAGAACACTGTGGTCCTACAGTTCCCTCTGTATATCAAGCTACTTCTCTCCTTTTTTCCCTTAGTGAATTATCTAGAAAAAGTCATCTGTACGTCACTCTCCTCTCGCCTATGATCTACCTTCTAACCCCCTTTACTATGTTGTTGTTTCAGCTGAGTCACCAACCTCTGACACTACTGACTACACCCTCTGTTTACAGTCTACTAATTTAAATTCCCAATTCTTTCCACTGCAGATGTTCCTTTTCAATCTCTTCTCTGCGGGCTCCTATTTCTCCATCATTCCTAAAATGCATCTCATGACCAGTCTGCCCTCAATCCTCTTTCCTTCAAACTTTGTCACCACCACCACACACTGCCTTGCTTAGGTCTCCAGCTCTATTACTGCTTTATTGTAAAGGTTACCTAACTTGCCTCCCTAGCTTCTTCTCTGATCTCAAGGTGGAGGTATTCCTCTTCTTTGAGAGCTAACCCTTCCCTCCTTTCATACCATTGTTTGCCTATCTTTTCCTCCCAAATGTCCTCTTGGAAGTCATTCCTGTTTAAGTGAAGTATCTTTCTGTGTGTCCCCAGAGTTCCCTTAAACCTAAGTGGAGCTCTCAAAATTGCCCCATCAATGATCTCCCTCTCTAGCCTATGAGCTTCTGGAGATCAGGGTACTTAGCCTGGGTATTTCCTGTCCATCCTCCCATCAGCCATATAGTGGGGCTCAAATATTCTTCATCGAATTAGGAAAATAGCCTTAAGAAAAGCCAAAGGACTGATTTAAAAAATGAAAGCATGAATCAATCTATCAATCTAGGATAACCATAAACTACTATTACTCATTCTTTGCCTTTTTAAAAAGTAGATTCTGTGAGAATGTTTGTACTATAATATAGAACAGAGAGAAGGAGAGGGAAAAAAATGGTAGAGAGAAAGAGATGGTCAGTTAAGCAAGTCTTCCATTTAGACTCTGAAATAAAAAATTCCTGAATCCCCTGCCAGCTGCTAACTGCCATTCTATAATAGATTCATCTCACTCATTCACCTTTTAATTCATTCAACACATAATTTTGAGTGCTGACCACATGTCAGTATGCAAGGCACTGGGAATTCAGTGGTGAGCAAATATTCAGAGTTCTATCCTCAGGAAAATAAGACTGTAATGAGAGAGGTAGACAATAAATAAATATATGCTTATACACTGTGATAAATGCATGAAGAAAATTTTTCTTGAAAGATCAGTGGGACAAAGGACACATTCTATTCCTGCAAGGTCTCTGGTTCCTGGAGATTTAACCTGCCCTTGTCTAAGTCTTAAAGATTTCATTTGTCCTCTTTACTAAAGGCTTTTCATGTCTCAACCTTATTTCCATTCCCTTTATTCATCATTCTGAAAATGTTATCACTTCTTCAGGTCAGGTGTTCTCATTGGCTAAGCCTACGTACCTTGAGATCCATGGCAAGCTCTTCTTCTTTGAGGTGGGCATGACAGCATGGGAGAAAGATCTGTGTTCCTCTAGTCATTCTCTGGAACAAACAGACAAACATTCAAGGACATTGTTCTTGTTCTTTTTTCTCCTTTCCTTCTGGGCATCTTACTTTTACCCCAACTTCCTGGAGTTAACATATATCACATCAAGGAAAGGAAAGAGAGAAAGAAGCAGAAATAACAAGAAAGAGAAGAATAAAAATTAAAAGAGCAGAGAAGTAAGTAGAAGTGATGATTTTTCCTTGGCCTTCTCATGGAAAAGAATAAATTGAATCATTGTCATTAAGATGGATGCTATCACTGGCTCATCTCACCCCTACCTACTACTCGACTGAATAAATGTTTGTTGAGCATCTGCTGTGAACCAGGCATTGTGTACAAGTCTTAATGCAATAAACCCTAAGAATTCCGAAATTGTTACATTCTTGAGATTGAGAAGAGGTTATTGGCATATAAGCCCCATAATTTCTACCATGGATCTAGGCCAGTGGCTCTCAAACTTGGCAGTGTATTAAGTCACCAGAGGAGATTTTTTTAAACAGAAATGCCCAGGTCCCACCTTCAGTGATGCTGATTTATTGATCTTGGGTGGGCCCAAAGCAATAGTAATTTTTCAAGAGTTGATTTTAATGTGTAGTCAGGGCTGAGAGCCGTTGGCCTAGGCAGTAGGTCAGACCATTCTGAAAGGTAACCAGTCCAATCTTCCAAAGCACAAGGCAGGACTTCTTTTCTTATACTCAACTCACATTCTGGAGAACACTCTTTGATACTCTGGAGGAACTGCTCTCCCTCCCAGGTTCTCTCCTCAAGAACTAATCTCATGTTCCAGCATCTCCATACGTTTAAAAACTACTGCAGAGTCTATGCATGGACAATGGTCTCTGTTCAGCAGTGGACCTCTCCACTGGCTGCATCCCCAATCAATATCCCCCTCTCCAAGTCCCTCCCTTCACAAATGGTGTATATCTGGGGCAGGTTGAAACCTCAGTTTCTGTTGGTAATCTATATAATTACATTACTCAGCTACCAAACCTACTCTGGTAAAAAAAGACGTAAGAGATATTTTTTTTCTGAAGCAAAGAGGTAGGACAGGGACACTCCCTTGGCTGCAACTGTTTTTGGAAGGAGCCCTTATTTGCATGACAATGTCTCTGAAAATAATAGTCCCACCTCCTTGCTGGGCCTTCCTTCTTGGCTGAGCAGGTGTCATCAGGAAATAAAATCTCATCCTGGATGATGGAATTGGCACTGCCTTCTAAGTAGACCAAAGAATTTGGAGCTTGTCTAACCAGAAATTCTTACCCACTCCCAAAAAATGCATATCCTGTTCATCCAAAGGATGTTAATTAGCACCTGCTTCCACTACTAAACTCATGGGATCTAGTGTGTTGCTCTTGCAGTTCCTCTGATCTGTGTTGGCAACTGCTCCCTAATGAACCGCATCAGTCACATGATGTGCCACCTGATCTATCAGAGAGGGTGTTGCAGGACTCCTTGAACTTAGGTGTGACTACCTCAACAAAACCATTAGACAGTGTGTAAGAAAAGATGCAGCTGGAACTTGGCCAGAAGTTTAATCCAATTAACTTGACAACCATAGTTGCCTTCCCAGAAAAATTACAGCATCAGAGAACACTGAAGCTAGAGGAGACCTTAGAAATTACCTAATCCAGATGTTGTTTACATTTGGGGACTCACTGTGTCTGCTTAGAATCTGCTGAAAGCAACAGACCTTCTTCCTAAAAAAAAAATGTGTGTACATGGTTTTTCCCAAGACTTTTAAGAAGTTGGGTCATAGACTCTGCCAACTAGGCCCATAACCCACTGTTGAAGAACCCTGAAGTAGTCTTACCCCTGCACCCCTAACACAAACACACACACACACACACACACACACACACACACATTTTACAGATGAGGACTCTGAAGTCTAGAGAGGCATGTGATTCTTCAAAGGAGTCACAATTTAGTGGCAGAGACACAAGCTCCAAGTCTGAATTCTAGTCTCTCAGGATTTTCCCAAGATGAGGGGAAAGAGTCTTAACCCTTCTTAGAAGATGTTTTGAGGCTTACTTTTTCTGGGATCATTGTCCTTTGTCTTAGGATTCCTGTTCATGGACTTTCCTCTGTCTTCAGGCTGTGCCCTCCCGGCAAGATGGCAAACCATATCCCTTTGTCTGGCAGCCTCTTTCTCAAGAATACCCTCTTAACCTACTCAAAATTCTTTCAAGCTTGAAGTCTTGAGGTTGAAGAGCTTCGTTAGTCATGTCTTCACTGGAGTGCCACCTGGTGGAGCACTGCAATAAATCCTACCTAAGCAAGCAGGAGATGTCCATCAGGTAGGGAGCAACCTTCACTGTCTCTTCCATACTGGATGCCAAGAGAATAACTTTATCCAGTTTGTTTGTTTGTTTGTTTCCCTTAAGAATTCTTTTAAACATCCCTCAGGCTGGTGAGGTTTACTTGCATCCCCATTATCTAAAGGCAACGGGATTCTGTTTCTATCTCTGCCATCTAGGAGCTTCATGATCTCAGATGTGCATGCTCAGTCTCTCTGAATCTTTGAGATCCCATGGACTGTATCCTGTCAAGCTCCTCTGTCCATGGAATTTTCCAGGCAAGAATATTTCAGTGGGTTGCCATTTCCTCCTCTAGGAGATCTTCCCAACCTAGGGATCGAACTCATATCTCCTGGGTCTCTTGCATTGGTAGGTGGATTCTTTACCACTGAGCTGCCTGGAAAGCCCATGAACTCAGGTAAATCACTTAATTGCTTTCATCTGGGACATGATCTGAGGCAATGACTATGGCACTTGCTTGCTGTGTGACTGTGACACATCATCTTAAACTTCCTGTAGCTGTTTCCTCTTCTCTAAAAGGAAGAAGGCAATAATATCACTCATCTCTTAAGATTGTTGTAAAGGTTTAATTATATACTTTGTTCAGTTTTGTAGCATTTTATTCATGACACAATATTGACTTTGGAAGAAGATCTTATCACACTAACTGAGACATCAGATGTGATCAGTACAATTTCCCAAAGACATTGATTACTGAGGAATGTATGAGATTATACATATCAAGCACTCAGTGTAGTTCCAGGTTCATAATACATACTTAGTGTTTTTGTTTGTTAAAATGCAGTGGAAATGAACTTAGTGATTAAAACATAACCTCTCAAATTGCAATACCACATGTGAAACTGGCATATTAGTAAGACCTAGAAAATTCAGATGTTAGTTGAGGGAAAGGAAACAAGAGACTCAAGTTCAACTCACTTGATTGATGATGAAAGTGAGGTTCAGTAGTACCAAGGAGTCATTCAAGCACACACAGCTATGGTAAGTAGTTCAGAACAAGAGTCCAGTATCCAAGCTTTCAGTTCTGTCTTTTAGCAAGGCAATAGGACAAATGAATAAAGAAAAGATTTTGAGGAGCTAAACACACAGTGCAAGCCTTTTTATTAGTCAGTTTAAATGGGTCTCATCTTTAAACAGTGGACTTTATGCCTCAGGCTTTATTACTGGGCTGAAAAAACTGAACTCCCAAAACCCCCTCAGTAGCCATCAGTCAGACTTCTACTAGCTGGAAAGTCCAGGACCAATTCCTATCTCTGCGAGTGATCTGACCTAGCTACCTGGGAGCATCGAGGCTCCAGGACACATGACACCATCCCACCTGAGAGCTGGAAACTTCTCAAGGACTGGAAGCTTCCTTCTTCACACGCCTAAGTTTGGAGAGCAGCAGACAGGACACCAAACCTAGCACTGGTATCATGAATAGTGGAAGATTTGCTAGGAAGTTTATGTGTCAAGGCCGTCACACCCTTCCAAGCCCCAGGACAGATATCAAAAATGGTTCATGTGGTCCTTTGAATTCTTTTATTTTTCCTGAGAAAAATATATTAATTATAATCAATGAAGACTTCCATCTCTTTTCCCCTTGATTTCTGCTCCAAAACACTCCCTTTATGTTAGGTGATGTTGAGCAGGTGTGGGGATTTGGGGATCTACCTAAGGGAAGGTGGAATTGAGGATACACTTAGTTTTAATTTAATGAGAAATAGTTAAGTGGGTTTCTAGTCACTTTAATGATGCACATACATTTTTACTTTCCTCCCCAATGTAGGAAAGGCCCCCTGAATCATTTGTCAAGTATCATGACAAAGTGTGGGACCCAGGTCTTGTCACAACATAAATGAGTCTGGTGGTGTATGGTACCTGACACAAGAGCTTTATGGGTGATGCATGAAAAATGAGGCTCTATAGGGAGCCGGAAGCTACTCCATGGACTAGTGAAATTATAAATGGAGGATTCCATTCTCATTGAGAACTCATCAAAATGCAAGTTCTCTTCTATTGGAATATGCCATTTTCCAGCAATCAATGATATGATATAACAGCTATAACATTTTTGCTTCTCTTTTGATGGGAAACAATGAAACTGAATGTATCAGAATTTCTCTTTTAGGGCACAGCCTTGTGGCATTTCTAAAAAGAATGGGTATACATATGGTTGAAGTGGCATGTTTTATGCATTTCATCAAAAATGAAATTTTGACTAAGCATGTTAGCCTAAAGACTAGGTTATCCTTCTGTTCTCTAACAAAAAAATATTACCAAATCCATTGCCACATGAAGAGGCAATAAAGGGAATGAATCTAAATGTGTAGGGAAGAAAAGTGTAAAACAAGTAAAATAAATTATGTTTCTTTTTGTGCTTGTATGAGACATTTTCAGCTTTCTCAGTTGAGTTCAGTAGCTCAGTCTGACTCTTTGTGACCACAGACTGCAGAGCACCAGGATTCCCTATCCATCACCAACTCCTAGAGTTTGCTCAAACTCATGTCCATTGAGTCAGTGATGCCATCCAAGCATCTTATCCTCTGTTGTCCTCGTCTCCTGCCTTCAATCTTTCCCAGCATCAGGGTCTTCGCCAATGAGTCGGTTCTTCACATCAGGCGGTCAAAGTAATTGGAGCTTCAGCTTCAGCATCGGTCCTTCCAATGAATATTCAGGGTTGATTTCCTTTAGGAAATTTAGCAATTTCTGATGCTTTAGTTTTAATTTTGCATAATGTTTACTTTGTAACTATTTTATGATTTTTTCTTCCTCTCCCTTGACTCCAGAAGAAAACATTGTCTAAGTTTCAGTTCTACAAAGCTTCTATGTTTATTCTGGGCAGGGGTAAAGATAAGGATAGATAGGAGGAAGGGAAGGGGAAAGGGAACAGACAAGGCAATTAGAGGAAAAGGGGGGAAAGTCCGACAGGGAAGAGAATCAGTCTTGATGGGATCAAGCACTTTGAATGTACTTGGGCCTCTGAGGATGTCAAGAGACAGCAGATATGATGAATACACTTTCCCAAAGGAAGGAAAGGCAGGGAATCCTGGCTGTGAGTTCATTTCACCAATTGGAATACTTGAAGACATGGAATAGCATCCATTTTATTTGACTCATGGGTTGGATATTTCACTATTACTCTCCTGCAGGCATTTTCTTTGGTTGACTTTCTCAGGGTGAACAACCTCAAATGTTCCATTAACTAAAGTTAGAAACTGTTCCTGTTGCTGGGCAAGAGTCAGTAGGGTTACAAGGCATCCCATGAGAAGAGCTGCCAAAGGAGATTATGCTGGGAAATTAACAAGCAAATCTTCAAAACTATGGCTCTACAGAATATTATGAAAAACCTGTAGTGGCAATATCATGCCTCAGTTTCTACTGGTTTTGGGGAGAAACAACCCATCTCTCAGATTTATTCTGAAGAATGATTTACTGTCTTTTTTTTTTTTTGAAATTATGAAATGTTTCCTTCCTGAATTCCCTTGTACTCTTTGAGATGTTATTACCAATGGGGAAAACAGGATGTTAGTTACATAATGAAAGTATGCACCACCCACACTATTCTACTCTTACCAAGCAAAATTATACATCTGAAAGTCCATGCCTAATAGAAGGAATCTTGCCTGAATCATACTGGCTTCACCTGATCCCTTATCTCAGCTCAAAATTCTCAACTGTTTAGGGAAAAAATGAGAAAAATCATCTTGATTTTACATGCCACAAGCCTGGAAACATTGGCAAAGATGCAATAAATAGTTTCTTCCTATTATGTGAAAATGTATAGTAAAATAATATTGTCTTTCTCCCAAATTTATGACTTTAGAATACTCCAAGAAAACAATTTTGCACCTCCACACTGCATCATACAAAGTGTTATAACACATGGCATTGGGCTGATAGAAGATTGCAAAGCCTTAAGATTTTCAGATATGAGCAATCTGTAAAGAAGTATGAAAGGAGAGAAGAACTGTCATCCTTTGATCTGGTGCCAGGATCCAAGACAATTGCCATATAGAGCTCTGAATCCACTCAGCAAAATTCAGTGTTGCCCTGAAATTCACTGGATATGAAAGGAATGCCCCAGCTTAATGAGAGAAGGATAGGAAAGTCTCCCTCAGGGACTTCTTAGTCCATGCCTATGGTTTTCTCTGGGAAGAACAGTTTCATCCTTCATTATCTTGCTTGATTGCAAGAAATGGAAATTCACTCAAACAAGCCAAAGCAATGGAGTGATATTCAGCAAAGAAAATGAATGAACTGTCTGTACACAACTACATGATGAATTCTGCATGCAGAATGTTAAGTAGGATTCCAGAGACAAACATTTTTTGTACTTTAGTATTCTGTTTACATAAAAATGCAATCTATAGTGTAACCACTGAGGTGAGGCCTTTGTAAGTGTCTGAATGACTTGGACAAGAATGGAAGCAATAGAGGTGGAAATGCATTGATGATTTTGACACCTCTTAAAAGAAAGGTCATGGGCCAGAAAGGCAATATAATGCTGTCCCTGCACTTCAGGTTTCCTTCCAGAGCTAAAGTAGGAAGTAGGAATGGTGGTAGCTTCTGGTGGTCTGGGGTGGAAGTCTTTATTATGAGTACTGACTTCTGCTACTCTTGCCCTGTCCTCTCATTTGTCAATCAGTCATGGTCTCTGAAACAGCTACTTTGTCTACAGCCCACCAAATGCGGTGTTCTGTGCCAAGGGAGGGTTGACCCTTAGGGAAACTCACAATCTTGTTAGAGGAAACAGAACAACAACAACAAAAAAGACAAGACACAAAAGCAAAACAAGCATAATTTAATAACGTCTCCTGATTAAGAAAAAAATCAATTGGGGAAAGTTACACCACATTGAAGGAGGAAAAGGATACACACTTAAAGAGAAAGACACAGGTAAATATGTATTAAAGCTCTAGCAAAGATGTCAATAATTCATAAGCATTTAATCCATTTTCACAGTAACTGTAAATCACTTATATAGTCATCTGTTCATACATAACTTCGAATTGGTGGGGAAGTAAAAAGACCCCATGAAGGTGAATAATGGAAAAGATAAAGGGATTCTGGGGGAGAAAGATGGTAGGCAAGGGGGTTCTAAAGCTATGGAAGTACCCGGTGGACCAGTCAATGACTGAAGGTGAAAGTTATACCAATAGCTTACACAGCCTTTGCTAATCAAGCTGTTAAGAATGTTCTGTTAATGGTGCACTAATGCACCTTCCCACCTATTATGACCATAAGTACTTAGTTATATTTGGGTGGAGAGTGGTAGGCCAGGGGTAAGGGTTGGAAGGTAGTGTTTACAATGGATTGTTAAATAGTGACTTAACAGTGGATAAAAAACCAGATCAATGCTCTATACCCAGTCCTGTGACATTCTGTATCTGGGTGTCTTTTAAATCACTGAAGAGGCAACTCTTCAGAAGCAATAATGGCTTGGGAGAAGATAGTAGAAAGTGAAAACTTAAGAATGAATAACTAGAAAACTGGGTCATTTGCTTGTTTTCTTTTAAATCCTCTCCCTGTCCGTTCTCTGTAAACTTCATTTCCTGGACTCTCTTGCCAACTGGCTTCTGGCTTGGTTTAGTCAATAAAAGGCACTGGGGAGATTGAAGATCAAGGATAAGGGGGAGCCAGGGTGTTTCTTGCTTTTCTCTCAGCTTCAGCCAGGGTCTCTGGCACCGGCTATATCTCCTTCTTGATCCCTGCAGGAATTTCCATGAGGCCTGGTTTCCCACAAATCCATTTGTTACCTTCTCCTTGATTTGTTCTTCATCTTGGAAGGAAGGGGTTTATCCTATCAAGCTGATGTTCTGTATCCTCAGCAGTTGTCTTCTAGATGGATTGGGGCAATGAGAGCCATCACTGGGAGGTTAGAGAGAGAGAGAAAGAGAGAAACCAGCAGATTTATCCCCTTCCTTCTCTGCCTTGGGCAGCATCCCTGCCAAGGGCTGCATTTTCCTGGGGTCCAAGTGTTTTCTAAGCAGCCTGCTATGGTTTGGTCTTCCACCATATAATCCTAGTTTTGGGGTGCCAGTAAAACTACCTTTTCCATATATCCTTCCTACCTAGGGGTGGTAGAAGATTCCAAAGGTTGTTAATTTCTGAGCTGGTATCTTGTTTGGCTTTTCCAGAGTCCATCACCTGCTTTAACTGATTTCTTGCACTGTATTCTTTCTATTTTAAATACTCAAGTGGTTTCTGATCCTGTTAGACTCTCCCTGATACACTAACTCTATAAAGATGCTACACAGGTCAGAGACAATTAGGATAAACAGACTCACACAGGCCAACTACGAGTCCTGGATTCCAGATCCAAAAAGCCAAGTTTGTACAGTTTCCTGAGATCAATTGTATGGCTAATTAATCTCCTTCAATCCTCCAAACCAAAGAGCATCAAGACAAGTTGTTTAAATTTTTCACATTTTAGTGATTTTTCTTCCTATATCTGAGAACCCCAAATTGTCGTTTTGAAACAAATCTTTTATTACTTCTTTATTTTACAAGTAAAGTCATGGTGGAATTTCAAGGGGCAGAACACTTAGGCAGTTGTAGATCTGTCTGGCATAGCAGGTTAGCTTTTAATGTTATTATGAATTGACTTTTAATTTAATTAATTTTAATTTCTAAAATTTAAATTACTTTCAAAAATTTACATGCCATAAAATTGATTTTTTTTTCCTTTTTGTGTACAGTTCTATGAATGAATTGTAACACACATATAGATTAAGGTAACTGCAACAATCAGAATTCAGAAAGTTTCCATCATTCCCTCAAAATTGTCATGCCACCCTTTGTAGTCATACTCTCCACCTACCCCTAATTTCTGGCAGTCACTGATCTTCCATTTCCAAAGTTTTCTCTTTGTTGATAATTTCATATAGATTGAACAAATATGTGATGTTTTGAGACTGGTGTCTTTCAATCAGCAGAAGTCTTTTTGTAACATATCCATGTTGTTACACATATATACTAGCTTGCTCCATTTTATTACTGAGCAGTAATCCATCATAGTAGCTCTCCCTGGTGGCTCAGATGGTAAAGGGTCTGTCTACAATGTGGAAGACCCGGGTTCAATCCCTGGGTTGGGAAGATCCCCTGGAGAAGGAAATGGCAACCCACTCCAGTACTCTTGCCTGGAAAATCCCATGTGTGGAGGAGCCTGGTAGGCTACAGTCCATGGGGTTGCAAAGAGTTGGAACAGCTGAGCCATTTCACTAATCCATTATAAGGATGTGCCACAATTTGCTTATCCATTCATTTGCTGAAGGCTATTTAAATTGATTACAGTTTGAGGCAATTATGAATGAAAACTCTATGAATATTCACACACAGATTTTCATATGAATATAAGTTTTCACTTCTTTAGGGTAGATACTGGGGGGTAGTGTTGCTGAATCATGTGATAAATGTATGTTTAATTATATAAGAAAGTACCAAATTATTTTCTAGAGATGGTGTACCATTTTGCATTCCTATCAACAATGTGTGAGATTTTCAGTTGCTCTGCATCTCTGTCAGCACCTGCTGTGGTCAGTATTTTCAAAATTTTGGCTGTTCAGGTATGTACCATATGGTATGCAGTGGTATCTCATTCTAACTTTAACTTCATTTCCCTAATGGCTAATTATGTTGAACATCTTTTGTTCATGTGTTTATTTGTCATCTGTATATGGCTCAGATGGTAAAGAATCTGTCTATAATGCAGGAGACCTGGGTTCAGTCCTTGGGTTGGGAAGATCCTCTGAAGAAGAGAATGGCAACCCACTCCAGCATTCTTGTCTGGAGAATCCCTGTGGACAGAGAAGCCTGGCAGATGACAGTCCAGGTTGTCACAAAAAGTTGGATACGACTGAGTGACTAAGCTCATACCCTCTTAGGTAAAGTGTCTAAGTTTTTTGTCTGTTTTTAATGTAGTATTTGTTTTACTGCTGTTGTGTTTTCACAGTTCTTTCTATTTTCTGGAATAAATGATTTGCACATATTTCCCCAGCCTATGGCTTATTTTTTCATTTTTGTAATGGTGTCTCTTGAAATATATTTCTTTTGTAAAGTCC